>NW_026885418.1:0-65272 GCF_032173495.1 Musca vetustissima | reverse complement strand
CCTTAGGCGTGAATTAAATAAAAAATCAAGGGTAGAAGATAGGCGAAGTTTTTTCTTTAATATTTTTTGGGGTCCAGCTATAGGCGTGTGTTAATTAAAAATATTTTTTGAAATCTACTCGAAGGTGTAGATTTTTTAATTTTTTTTTTTTTTTAGGTCTACTCAAAGGTGTAGATTTTTATACTCTACACAACTATGTTGTCAGCGTATTATAGCTTTGTGCAGCGCCAAGAGTTTGTAACGCCGCGAAATATTGATCCTAGTCCCAACTTAATGTGTACCGATCGTCATATCTCGACTAGCTGAGTCGATCTAGACATGTGTGTCCGTCCGTCCGTCCATTTTAATTTGTAAACACGATACAGGCCACAGTTATGGACCAATATTCACGAAATTTTGCATGTATGATGGGTTCTGGCCAATGAAGACGCCTATTGTTTTTGGAAAAGATCGGTTAATATTTAGGGGATGAAATGAATCAAATACTTAATTTTGTCTGATTTTCTGATCGCTCCAGAGGCCGCAATTATGGTCCGAACATGGAGAAAAGGATCGGACCAAAGATTAAGCATGTCTGTTTTGATAAAGATCGGTCATTATTTAGCGGGTCAAATGGACCCTGACTTTTGTGCGAAAAATGACAAAATTCGTACTCTGGGGCGTAGATATTTACTCCTGAAGGGCACAGACCCGAGAAGTTCAAAGTATATCCAAGAGGAGTGACTGACCTTTAAATTGATACCAATTGATATTGTCGTATGTACTCGGATGTGGGAGTTACACTTAAATATTTACAGGGGCATACCTACTCAGATATTATTTAGTAACCCATTACCACACTAGAGGGCGGAAATATAGCGTAGATCGATTTGAAATTTTCCATGAGGATCCAAGTATGGTCAAGGACTACGCCTATAATTTTCGGTGATGATCAGATAATAATTTTTGGAATGAAGTGGAGCGAAAACTAATTTTTTTTGCAATTTTTCGAATCGATCGATAGGCCACAGTTATAAGCCGATCATCACCATGAAGTCAATCGGGACAAGTAATAAGAAGGGCTGTACAGAATATTAGTAATATTCGGAAAATATGTCAGGTGTTTGGAAGATGTGCTGTTGACCTCTAATCGGGCAAGAGAGTGCAAAATGTCACGAAATATTTCCCAGGCTCGGAATAAACTTCCTTGGAAAGTTAGAACTCCGTCGTAATTGTGTAGGGTATCGTATGATCGGGCCCGTCTGACTATACTGCTCCGCTCACTGGTTTAAAATTAATTTTCCAGGGTATAGCCTTAGGTGTGGATTTTTTAAAAATTAATTTTCTGTGGTTTAGCCTTAGGGGTAGATTTTAATACCCTTCACCACACTGTGGTACAGGGTATTATGTCTTTGTGCATATGTTGGTAACAGGGAAAAGGAAGGGAGATGGACCCACGGTTCCTTTTGAGAATATGCATAGAATCACTTCCAAAGTCGATTTATGCATAACCGTCCATGCGTTCGTCCGTCCGTCTGTCCATGTTAAATTGTAAACAAAGTACAGGTCGCATTTTTGATCCGATTTGGATGAAATTTGGCATAGGTCACTTACTTGGCCCTAGGGCGAACCCTATTGAAATTGTGAAAAATCGGATCAGATGTCGATATAGCTCCCATATATATATTCGTCGGATTTAAGGTAAATGGTGCACCAAAGACCCTATATATCTCACGATTTGCACGAAATTTGGAATAGCGTACTGAATTAGGCCTAGAATGACGTACCTAAAGTTCCGTGAAAATCGGTTCAGATTTAGATATAGCTCCCATATATATTTTTCGTCCGATTTAAGATAAATGGTGCACTAAAGTCCCTAAATATCTTTCGATTTGCACGAAATTTGGCATATCGTACTGAAATGAGTCTAGAATGATGTGTGCTAAGATTCGCGAAAATCGGTTAAGATTCCGATATAGTTCCCATATATATTTCTTCCGATTTAAGGTAAATGGTGCTCCAAAGTCCCTATATATGTTTCGATATGCACGAAATTTGGCACAGCGTATTGAATTAAGTCTGGAATGATGTGTGCTAAATTTTGTGAATATCAGTTCAGATTTAGATATAGCTCCCATATATATTTTCGTCCGATTTAAGGTATATATCTTTCGGTTTGCACGAAATTTGGCACAGCGTATTGAAGTAAGTCTCGAATGATGTGTGTTGAGTTTCCGGAAAATCGGTTCAGATTAAGATATAGCTCCTATATATATTTTAGTCCGATTTAAGGTGAATGGTGAACCAAAGCCCTATATATCCTTCGATTTCCACGAAATTTGGCATAGCGTACTGAATTGAGTCTAGAATAATGTGTGTTAAGTTTCCTGAAAATCGGTTAAGATTCCGATATAGTCCCATATATATTTTCGTCCGATTTAAGGTAAATGGTGCGCCAAAGACCCTATATATCATTCGATTTGCACGAAATTTGGCACAGTGTATTGAATTAAGTCTGGAATGATGTATGTTGAGTTTCGTGAAAATCGGTTCAGATTTAGATATAGCTCCCATATATATTTTCGTCCGATTTAAGGTAAGTGGTGCATCAAAGTTTCTATATATCTTTCGATTTGCACGAATTTTGGCATAGCGTATTGAATTAAGTCTGGAATGATGTTTGTTGAGTTTCATGAAAATCGGTTAAGATTGAGATATAGCTCCCATATATATTTTCGTTTGATTGAATCGAAATGGTGTTCTTTTTTATCTTTCGTTCAATTTTATGTCCATGTTCTTTCGAAAAGGCGACGTCTGTTAAGAGACTATGTAGAATATACCCAAAGTGGTAAAGGGTATCATATAGTCTGTCCAGTCCGACTTTACTATTTTCCTTACTGGTTGAAAATTAATTCTCTAGGGCCAATTTTTAGGCGTGGATTTTTTAAATTAATTCTCTGTGGCCTACTTTTAGGCGTAGATCTTTTAAATTCATTTTCTAGGATCTAGCCTTAGGCGTGCATTTTTGACTATGGATAATTTTCCATCATCCCAAAATGGTCCGTTTGCCCTGCTCGGTTTTTTCGTTCGTGTCACAAACTGCACGTTTTTATGGAACGAGTTGAGTATATTGAATTTATTTAATTAAGGGTTCCTTTTTTCCACCATTCAGTTAAAGGACATACGTAATCACAGGGACATGGAGGACACGCCACACACACACACACACTAACACACTCTCCATGGTAAATACTCGAAAACAGGGGGACACTATTTATATGAGTGTTGATAAATGTGGCCATAAAACAGAGAGTATGAATATTCAGTGAAAGGCGGCATCTCCACAGTATTCGGTACATGGCATGTCCTTTTGCAGTGAATGGGACAGTCAAGTGTGCGTGTGTGTGTGTGAGCGAGTGTGTCCGATTTGTGATATGGGGTACATATCATGCCACCATTTATTAATGGTCCAGTTTTTCATGGAAATGGCTGACCAAAAGCAGTCTCCATCGGCCCGGCAAAGCAATTGCGTCCGAAAACAAAAATATTTACATGAGGGTATTGAAATGAAGTCCTCTAACGGATCACGAAGGAAAAAAGGCTGCTCAATGACTTCATTTTCCAAAAAGGAAATATTTTTTGTTGTTGTTAATTTTTCGGTTGTGGTGGCATTGCGTTTCCGTTTTCTATAATTTTATTTTTTACAATTTGATTTGCCTTCTTGGTTATAATTTTGGGGGAAGAGAGAGAGGGAAGGCAGTGGAGAGGGGTGTGAGCCTGTTCCAGCCTGGTTAACTTACAATAATGATGGCTGTACATGACCAGCCATATCTTGTTTGGGGCTTTTCCCATTCATTTGTCTATATGTGGCCAAAAAAATTTTTAGTTTCAATAGTTTTGGGTCTGCTGCCACTTTCAAGAACAGCAGCCATCCATCGATGTTGAGGCATTCGAGTGGTCCCAGTTTTTTGCCTATGATGGGGGGAGGCGGGGATTTTTGCTGTTGTTGACTTCCGTTTTTTACTTCAACTATTCTTGTGGTTCAATGCGGATGCTCAAATGTTTTGGTTGTCCGGACACCCGCTGTCACTTGGGTATTTTGCAGTTGGTCCCAAAGGCCAGCTGGCTGTATAGCTGGTTGGTTGGTCTGTCTGGCATGCCTTCTCAGCCAGGTTGTTATTTGTCTTTCCATCCATAAAGTGTGGAATTGAAACATTGTAATTTTCAATGATGGCTGGATGGTTGGCTGGCTGGTCTGGGGAGAGGGTTTGACCAATGGGTTGATCTCAAACTACCAAACATCACCAAAAATTCTGATATGGGAGGATGTGCCTCCCTTTTTTTTATTTTTTTTCTTTGGTCCTGGGAGACAAATGTTTGTCACAAAAATTTTGCTTCAATTGCTTGGGATGTCATGTGTTTGGTTGTTGTTGTTGTTGGATTTTTTGGTTATATATATTTTAAAAGTTATGAAATCATTTTTGTTGTTCTGGTCATTTTCGGCATGCCGACTTAGAGCGATATTGTTGTTATTTCAATATTGTAAAGGTGTACTTTTTGGCATGGACAGTGGTTCCGCAAAAAAATAAATTTCGTGCCAATCGGAAAATATATAGGGACGTTGATGAACCATTTACATTAAATCGGGCGAAAATATATATGGGAGCTATATCTAAATCTGAACCGATTTTCACGAAAATTAACACACATCTTTCTAGACTTAATTCAGTACGTTATGCCAAATTTCGTGTCAATCGGAAAATTTATTTACATTAAATCGGACGGAAATATTTATGAGAGCCATATCTAAATCTGAACCGATTTTCACGAAACTTAACTCATATCATTCTAGACATAATTCAGTACTTTTTGCCAAATTTCGTGCAAATCGAAAGATATATAGGGGCTTTGGTACACCATTTACTTTAAATCGGACGAAATAATATATATGGGAGCTATATCTAAATCTGAACCAATTTCCACGAAACTTAGCACACACCATTGTAGACTTAATTAAGTACGCTATGTAAAATTTCGTGCAAATCGAAGGATATTTAGGGACTTTAGTTAATCATTCACCTTAAATCGGACGAAAATATATTTGGGAGCTATATCTGAATCTGAACCGATTTCAGCGAAACTTTCCACACGTCATTCTAGGCTCAATTCAGTACGCTATGCCAAATTTCGTATAAATCAAAAGATATTTAGGGACTTTGGCTCACACTTTACATTAAATCGGGCGAAAATATATATGGGAGCTATATCTAAATCTGAACCGATTTTCACGGAACTTAGCACACACCATTGTAGACTTAATTTAGTACGCTATGCCAAATTTCGTGCAAATCGAAAGATATTTAGGGACTTTGGTTAACCATTTACATAAAATCGGACGAAAATATATATGGGAGCTATATCTAAATCTGAACCGGTTTACACGAAACTTAGCACACATCATTCTAGGCTCATATCAGTACGCTGTGCCGAATTTCGTGCAAATCGAAAGCTATTTAAGGACTTTGGTGCACCATTTACTTTAAATCGGACGAAATTATATATGGGAGATATATCTAAATCTGAACCGATTTTCAGGAAACTTAACACACATCATTCTAGACCTAATTCATTACGCTGTGCCAAATTTCGTGCAAATCGAAAGATATGTAGGGACTTTGATGGACCATTTACTTTAAATCGGACGAAATTATATATGGGAGCTATATCTAAATCTGCAGCGATTTTCACGAAACTTAGCACACATCATTCTAGGCTCAATTCAGTACGCTGTGACAAATTTCGTGCAAATCGAAAAATATATATAGACTTCGGTGCACCATTTACCTTAAATCGGACGAAAATATATATGGGAGCTATATCTAAATCTGTACTGATTTCCACGAAACTTAGCACACATCATTCTATGCTCAATTCAGTACGCTGTGACAAATTTCGTGCAAATCGAAAGTTATATAGGGACTTTGATGCTCCTTTTATGTAAAATCGGACGAAAATATATATGGGAGCTATATCTAAATCTGAACTGATTTTTCCCAATATTTTTAAAAAATCCACTGGATCTACTGTACATACCATGTCAAAAAAAAAAAAAAATACAAATACAAATACCCCTTTTTCTGGTTCTGTTTCATTCTTGCTCCGCACCCAAACCCTTCGCAACTCAGTCGTCATTCAGCCAGTCACATACAGATATGAATAATTAATAACCGAAGCAATGAAGTTGAATTCTCAACTGGACCACAACAGCCAAAAAAGTAATAATTGGCAAAAATACAAAAAAATAAGCATCAAACGACCGAAGGACCATCATCGACCCATGCCAGCAGATTTTTGCCGAGTTTCCTTTACAGCTGTTGTCCAACCAACATACATATATATATATTTCGGGGTATTAACGTTGATGTTTGAGAATTATTGCTTGTTGTTCATGTTTTTGTTGTAACCATTCAAAATTGAACAATGCAGTAAAATAAGAAAAAGAAAATGACAAACGAAATTATTGTAGCAAAATAAAAATGAATGAAAGACGAGAAAATGGATACATACAAATGGAGATAACCGCAAGGGTAAGGGGAGCTTAAAAATATTTTTTGGGGTCTAATTTTAGGCGTGGATTTTTTAAAAGTATTTTTTAAAGGAACATTCGAACAATGAGGCGTGGATTTTTTAAAAGTATTTTTTAAAGGAACATTCGAACAATGAGGCGTGGATTTTTTAAAAGTATTTTTTAAAGGAACATTCGAACAATGAGGCGTGGATTTTTTAAAAGTATTTTTTGGGGTCTAATTTTAGGCGTGGATTTTTTAAAAGTATTTTTTGGGGTCTAATTTTAGGCGTGGATTTTTTAAAAGTATTTTTTTGGGGTCTAATTTTAGGCGTGGATTTTTTAAAAGTATTTTTTGGGGTCTAATTTTAGGCGTGGATTTTTTAAAAGTATTTTTTGAGGACTACCTACAGGCGTATTTTTTGAGGTCTACCTACAGGCGTGGATTTTTTAAAAGTATTTTTTGGGGTCTAATTTTAGGCGTGGATTTTTTAAAAGTATTTTTTGGGGTCTAATTTTAGGCGTGGATTTTTTAAAAGTATTTTTTGGGGTCTAATTTTAGGCGTGGATTTTTTAAAAGTATTTTTTGGGGTCTAATTTTAGGCGTGGATTTTTTAAAAGTATTTTTTGGGGTCTAATTTTAGGCGTGGATTTTTTAAAAGTATTTTTTGGGGTCTAATTTTAGGCGTGGATTTTTTAAAAGTATTTTTTTAGGGTCTAATTTTAGGCGTGGATTTTTTAAAAGTAATTTTTGGGGTCTGATTTTAGGCGTGGATTTTTTAAAAGTATTTTTTGGGGTCTAATTTTAGGCGTGGATTTTTTAAAAGTATTTTTTGGGGTCTAATTTTAGGCGTGTAAGGGGAGCTTAAAAATATTTTTTGGGGTCTAATTTTAGGCGTGGATTTTTTAAAAGTATTTTTTGGGGTCCAATTTTAGGCGTGGATTTTTTAAGAGTATTTTATGGGGTCAAATTTTAGGCGAGGATTTTTTAAAAGTATTTTTTGGGGTCTAATTTAAGGCGTGGATTTTATAAAAGAAATATTTTTTAGAAGTCCTTCTAAGGCGTGGATTTTATAAAACTATTTTTTGGGGTCTAATTTTAGGCGTTTAAAAGTATTTTTTGGGGTCTAATTTTAGGCGTGGATTTTTTAAAGGAATTTTTTGGGGTCAGATTTTAGACGTGGATTTTTTAAAGGAATTTTTTGGGGTCTAATTTTAGGCGTGGATTTTTTAAAAGTATTTTTTGGGGTCTAATTTTAGGCGAGGATTTTTTGACAATATTTTTTAATTCTACCCACCATTGGTACCCTAAAAGTAGGCAACATCTTCTTAATTTTCCTTAATTCTCCATGCCTTCTTTAACATCTCAATGAAAATGTTCCAAACAACCCTTTATGCCATCACCACTTTTGTGCCTTCCCATCTTTATGGCCACCACAAATCACCCATTATGGGTCACACATTCATCTACATAAATGTGAATACAAACATATTAAGATGACAATGACGCCCAGCATTGAACGACCGTATGAACGAACCTTCGACTGGCTGACTGACTATCTCTTCGCTGTGTACAAATATTTTTAATTATGATTTTGTTTTTTAGAAAATTTTTATGGCTTTTAATAAACGTGACTAATAAAATTTTGGGATGATTTTTTTTCTCTGTACCGTTCTTCGTCAGCTTCTTGGTGAAGTACACAAATGATTTGGATGGTGGTGGTGGTAAAATGATGGCATCTTACGCCTAAAAGGCTGCAATGTACGAAGTCGCTTGAATAAACAAAACATTAGATACTACATGTCGGATTTTTTGTTACGCATTACATGCGTAGATATTTATGTATGTAAATTATAATAACCCTTTTCGGGGAGATACAAACACACACACACATATTGGTATTCCAAATAAATATAATATATGTAGCTGTGTGTGTGCGTGTATGCTGATCATTTGTTGTAATATAAACAAATCCAAGGAGGATAAAAAAGGGTAAGCAATGACATTTGTGAGGCCCTACAAAACCATGATTTCTAAAAAAATATTTTTCATAGCCTATCCTTAGGCGTGCATCTTTTTAAAAGTATTTTTTGGAGTATACCATTAGGCGTGGATTTTTTAAAAGTGTTTTTTGGAGTATACCATTAGGCGTGGATTTTTTAAAAGTGTTTTTTTTGGGGTATACCATTAGGCGTGGATTTTTTAAAAGTGTTTTTTGGAGTATACCATGGGCCTGGATTTATAAAAAAATATTTTTGAGGCATACCATTGGGGCTAGATTTAAAAAAAAAATATTATTGAGGCATACCATTAGGCTTGGATTTTTTAAATATATTTTTTGGGGCATACCATTAGGCCTGGATTTATAAAAAAATATTTTTGAGGCATACCATTAGGCGTAGATTTTTTAAAAGTGTTTTTCATGGTCCATCGAAATGTGTATGAAACCAATCATACCTCTTTTATGATTGCAGGGTATCTTCTTAAAAAAATCAAACCATTGAACACATCATCACCCGGTTTTTTTCGTTTCCTCTCATTTTCATTATGGAAAAATTAAACGCCAAACAGCATTTCGCGTACAACAGCCACACAAACACAAACATCTACTCACTCATTGGTCACACACAAACATATATGATAAATAATTAAAAAAAAGAAAAACGAAAAATGTTTATGGAAATTCCAAAACCAACAACAACAGCAGCGGCATCGGCCTCTAATGAAAACCCTTATCGTTTTTAATGGAACCCAAAGGGGAAGGAGGTGTTGCAAAAGAAATCATCAGGCTAAACATAGAAGCTTTATGGCCTTAAAATAACACAAAACGCACTAACACACACACACTCGCACACATGTGTGTTTGTTTCACAAATTTTGAAAATGAATTTCTAAAGCAAATAACGCCAACACACATTGTCCTCCGCTGAAGAGTAACAGGGAAAAAAACACCGAACAACTGGAAGAAAAAAATTGTTATGCGAATGAAAATGTATCTCTGTGGCTTTTTACAAATGCATAAAACTGATTACAATAATAATAATAATTTTTAAAATTTATGTTATAGGGAAAACAAAAAAATACACACACGTATGTAAAACGCTGTAATGTAACCACCACACACACACATATACATGGAATTGTAAAAGCCATTTAAAGCTAACGCAAGGTGTGCATTATGATAAGCAGCTCCCGAGCTGAACTAGAAAAAAAAAATACAACAACAAATCAAGCGCCAACAACACCCTGGACCTGGCACTTGGCTAACATAACTCAACGCAGGCTCTCAACATTTTCAGCTCAGCTCGGCATCAGTATCAGAATTAGCTTTAGCCATAAAGTTACGAAGATAAAGAAAATACAGTGGCTGCAGAAAAATAAAAAAACTATCTTTAAAAAATCCACGCCTAAAAATATACCCCAAAAACTATCTTTAAAAAATCCACGCCTAAAAATATACCCCAAAAACTATCTTTAAAAAATCCACGCCTAAAAATATACCCCAAAAACTATCTTTAAAAAATCCACGCCTAAAAATATACCCCAAAAACTATCTTTAAAAAATCCACGCCTAAAAATATACCCCAAAAACTATCTTTAAAAAATCCACGCCTAAAAATATACCCCAAAAACTATCTTTAAAAAATCCACGCCTAAAAATATACCCCAAAAACTATCTTTAAAAAATCCGCGCCTAAAAATATACCCCAAAAACTATCTTTAAACAATCCACGCCTAAAAATATACCCCAAAAACTATCTTTAAAAAATCCACGCCTAAAAATATACCCCAAAAACTATCTTTAAAAAATCCACGCCTAAAAATATACCCCAAAAACTATCTTTAAAAAATCCACGCCTAAAAATATACCCCAAAAACTATCTTTAAAAAATCCACGCCTAAAAATATACCCCAAAAACTATCTTTAATTAATTAATTTTAAAAAAATCCACGCCTAAAAATATACCCCAAAAACTATCTTTAATGAATTAATTTTAAAAAAATCCACGCCTAAAAATATACCCCAAAAACTATCTTTAATGAATTAATTTTAAAAAATCCACGCCTAAAAATATACCCCAAAAACTATCTTTAATGAATTAATTTTAAAAAATCCACGCCTAAAAATATACCCCAAAAACTATCTTTAAAAAATCCACGCCTAAAAATATACCCCAAAAACTATCTTTAAAAAATCCACGCCTAAAAATATACCCCAAAAACTATCTGTAAAGAATAAATTTTAAAAAATCCACGCCTAAAAATATACCCCAAAAACTATCTTTAAAAAATCCACGCCTAAAAATATACCCCAAAAACTATCTTTAATTAATTAATTTTAAAAAAATCCACGCCTAAAAATATACCCCAAAAACTATCTTTAATGAATTAATTTTAAAAAAATCCACGCCTAAAAATATACCCCAAAAACTATCTTTAATGAATTAATTTTAAAAAATCCACGCCTAAAAATATACCCCAAAAACTATCTTTAAAGAATAAATTTTAAAAAATCCACGCCTAAAAATATACCCCAAAAACTACCTTTAAAGAATTAATTTTAAAAAATCCACGCCTAAAAGTATACCCCAAAAAGTATCTTTAAAGAATTAATTTTAAAAAATCCACGCCTAATGGTATACCTCAAAAATTAATTTTAAAAAATCCACTCCTAATGGTATACCCCAAAAATTAATTTTAAAAAATCCACGCCTAATGGTATACCCCAAAAATTAATTATAAAAAAATCCACGCCTAATGGTATACCCCAAAAAATAATTTTTAAAAATTCACTTTAATGACGAATTTGAATTAATTAATTATTTCAGCTCTGAGCCACTGTACCCCAAAAAAGCGTTTTGCTAGTTGTAATAATACCCCGTTTATTAAATAGCTCCCGTTGCTACTTATTTGGGCTGACTAGGTTTTGTTACATGCACGCCTAAAAGTCGACTACGAGAAAAAAACTGGTTTTTCGAATAACTCGCTCAGGCTCAGAACACAACACCAAACGAAGATGATACTGCCGCTGCTGATGATGAGTTTGCATTTAAATCATAACAGATCCTTTTAATGGTTCACCTAAAAAATGTATAAACCATTAAGTATGTATGTGTGTGCTGCATTTACTCATATGCCAACCACATTACCAAACAAAAAAAAAAAAAAAAACACACACACACACAACCAACGAAATTCCAAACGAAGTAAGAAAATTCCCTTATGAGCTATAAATACAAAACAGTTTTTGTGGTGGTGTAGCTATTCTCGCTGTGTGCAGTTTTTTATGCAAATTAAATGTTACCAAAAAAAAAAGAAACGAAATCATTATTATTTTAATGGCTTTCTATACATGTGTGTGTGTGTGTGTGAATCTTTGGGCCTACCAGGTGCTGAAACATTTGTAAGTCGCTATCGTAAATATAACAAGAGATAAGCAGCAAAAACGAAGCAAGAACATGAGATTAATTGTTGTTAGACGTTTGGAATTTTTCAAAATATTTTTTGGGGCATACCATTAGGCGTGGATTTTTTAAAAAATATTTTTTGGGAAAAAGCAAGTAAGAGTGCAAGGGAAATCTGGTAGAAATCAACGTATCAATCGAAAGGGCCTGCGAGGAAGGCTACATTGTTGAAAAGAATCGCACTGTCAAGAATGCGTGACGGCGATAATGTACGAGAACACTTAAACGATTTGTTCGATGCCGTGGCCAAACTATAAGAAATTGGCGTTTTAATTGGAGATGAACTGTTGTTTACCAGAATCGTTCGGAAAGTTTCGATTTGCCCAAAACCAGAAATTTTGCGTGTGAAAATTTTGAAAGAATCAGAATCGAGTAAATCGAAAGAAAATGGCGAATCTTCTAATGTTCATTACGCCAAAAAGCATGAAATGAAGAAGAAGAAGAAGGAAAAGAAATCCAAGCAAAATAGTGGGTGTTTTAAGTGCGGTAAAATCGGACATTTTGCAAGGAATTGCAGAACAAGAATAAAGTAGAAATACACTTAGTTTCCAAGAAGAGGAAGTGAAAGAATTGACATTGATGACCAGAGAAGCAAATTTTGTGTGTCCAGAAGTGAAACAGTGGTTGTACGTCGCATATGAGTGCTGAAAAGGAGATTTTTAAGAATATGTCAGTAATGGATCAGACTCTGAACTTGGCAAACAAGAAGTGTACAAAATTTTGTGGAATCGGAAATGTTCAAGTGTGAACAACAGAATAAATCAAATGAAGACATATCAAGTGACGTTGAAAATGAAAATTCAGAAATTGTTACAACTCAAATGAGAGGACGTCCGAAACATGAAAGATTTGGAAGACGGGGAAGATCCAGAAAATTATTCCAAACGGTGGAAGCTGAGGTTGAAGGCAATCAATCTGACGATAATGAGGAGATAAACTCCGAAGAGTGTGAATATGTATACCTATAGAATGAAAGCGATCGAACAAATATAGATGAGCCATTAAATGTGAAAAAGCCACAGGGATGTACTACTGTGGCAAGTCGATTAGATGAGCGATTGGACTTCTGGTAGCTTTTGGAGCTGAATGTAACTTGGTCATCCACCATCCACGGCAAATGGTTGTAGCGAAATTACCAGGAAATTGAAAGAATTAGGTCTGAAACCAACTGTTCAGGATCAGCGTATATTCCAAAAGAAAAAAGGTTCAAACGTTTTTTTTTTTAAATCCAAAGATTTTGAACGATATATTGTTGGCCTCCAATGAACCGAAGTGTATAAATTCCGTTAAGAAAACAACAATATCAAGAGTAATGAATTTACCTCGAGGGGAGGTGTTGCAGAAACGAAAGTAGTGTATTTACATCGAGGGGAAAGATTTTTCAGGATCTGAATACCTTGGTGCAATTTTTTTCATGGCCTATTCTTAGGCGTGGATTTCTTAAAATTATTTTCTCATGGCCTATCCCTAGGATTTTTATACCCTACACAACTATGTTGTCAGGGTATTATAGCTTTGTACAGGCCCAAAAGTTTGTAACCCCGCGAAATATTGGTCCTAGACCCACCTTGAAGTATACCGATCGTCATAACTCGACTAGTTGAGTCGATCTAGAAATGTATGTCCGTCCGTCCATCCGTCTTTCCATTATAATTTGTTAACACGATACAGGCCACAGCTATGGACCAATCTTCTCGAAATTTTGCATGTAGGATGGGTTCTGGCCAATGAAGTTTTTGGAAAAGATCGCTTAATATTTAGGGTATGAAATGGACCAAAAACTTTATTTTTGTCGGTTATTCTGCTCGCTCCAGAGGCTGCAATTATAGCCCGAACACCGCGAAGTTTTGCATGGAGAAGGGGATCGGGCCAGGGAAAAAGTATGCCTGTTTTGATAAAGATCGGTCAATATTTAGCGGGTCAAATGGACCTTGACTTTTGTGTGAAAAATTACAAAATTTGTATTCTATGGCGTATATATTTGCCCTTGAAGGTCCTAGACCCGTGAAGTTGATAGTATGTTCAAGAGGAGTGGTTGGCCTTTAAATTGAAACCAATTATATGGTCGCATGTATTCGGATGTGGGAGTTACACATAAATATTTAGGGGTGCTTACGTACTGAGATATTATTTAGTAAGCCATTACCACACTTGAGGGCGGAATTATAGCGCTGATTGCTTTGAAATGTTCTATGCTGTCCTAGTTATGATCAAGGGTCACGCCTGTAATTTTCGGTGATGATCAGATAACAATTTTGGGTTGAAGTAGACCATAAACTTTTTTTTGTGTGTTTTTAGTCGATGCCACAATTATAAACCGAACATCACCACACAACCCACGTTGAAGGGAATATGGGCAAGTAATTAGAACGACTGTACTGAATATTAGTAATATTCGGAAAATAGGTCCGTGTAAGGAAGAGGTGCAGTTCACCTCTCATCGGGCAAGAGGGTGAACCTATCTCGATATATTGCCAAGGCTCGGAATAAAAATCCGCAGAAAGTAACAGTTCCGTGGTAGTTGTGTAGTGTATCGTATGGTCGGCCACGTCCGACTGACTATACTGCTCCGCTCACTGTTTATACCCTTCACCACACTGTGGTACAGGGTATTATGTCTTTGTGCATATGTTTGTAACAGGCAAAAGGAAACGAGATAGACACATGGTTCCTTTTGAGAATATGCATAGAATCACTTTCTAAGTCGATTTATGCATGTCCGTCTGTCTGTCTGTCCATGTATTTTTGTGAGCAAAGTACAGGTCGCATTTATGATCCCATTTGAATGAAATTTGGCACAGCTCATTTGTTTGGCCCAAGGACGAACCCTATTGAAATTGGGAAAAATCGGTTCAGATTTAGATATAGCTCCCATATATATATTTAACCGATTTAATGTAAACGGTCCCTATATATCTTTCGATTTGCACGAAATTTGGTACAGCATAATGAATTAGGTCTAGAATGATGTCTGCCAAGTTTCGTGAAAATCGGTCCAGATTTAGATATAGCTCCCATATATAGTTTCGTCCGATTTCATGTAAATGGTACACCAAAGTCGCTATATACCTTTCGATTTGCACGAAATTTGGCATAACGTACTGAATTGAGCCTAGAAAGATGTCTGCCAAGTTTCGAGAAAATCGGTCCAGATTTCTATATAGCTCCCATATATAGTTTCGTCCGATTTCATGTAAATGATGCACCAAAGTCGCTATATATCTTTCGATTTGCACGAAATTTGGCATAACGTACTGAATTGAGCCCAGAATGATGTCTGCCAAGTTTCGTGAAAATCGGTTCAGATTTAGATATAGCTCCCATATATATTTTCGTCCGATTTTATGTAAATGGTTCACCAAAGTACCTGAAAATCATTCGATTTGCACGAAATTTGGCATAAGGTACAGAATTAAGTTTCGAACGATGTTTGTTAAATTTCGTCAATATCGGTTCAGAATTAGATATAGCTCCCATATATAGTTTCGTCCGATTTTATGTAAATGGTGCACCAAAGTCGCTATATATCTTTCGATTTGCACGAAATTTGGCATAACGTACTGAATTGAGCCTAGAGTGATGTCTGCCAAGTTTCGTGAAAATCGGTTCAGATTTAGATATAGCTCCCATATATATTTTCGTCCGATTTTATATAAATGGTGCACCAAAGTCGCTATATATCTTTCGATTTGCACGAAATTTGACACAGCGTACTTAAGTAAGCCTGGAATGATGTGTGTTAAGTTTCATGAAAATCGGTTAAGATTTAGATATAGCTCACATATATATTTTCGTCCGATTTTAGGTCCACCAAAGTTCCTTTATATCCTTGGATTTCCACGAAATTTGACATAGCGTACTGAGATAAGTCTAGAAGTATGAGTGTTAAGATTCGTAAAAATCGTTTCAGATTTAGATATAGCTCCCAACGACGTAGCCAGAGGGGGCCCTTGAATGACGTTATTGCGTTTTGTTGAAATTGGTGCAGATGTAGCCATAGCTTCCATATGAATTTCGATTGGGTGTTTGATTGAGATTACATTTTTAACAGTGTGACGTACCGAATATCGTGTATCAATTTTGCTATAAATCGTTTTCCATAGATTTGTCCCATGGTACGCAGACGTCTCTAAATCTGCCCGAATGAAATTAAATTTATCATAGGTTGCAGAAAGACATGAGTAGGTTCCTTCGAGGGAACATTGTCAAACAATTGCAAGGATACATATGTGCAATATACCCAAAGTGGCGAAGGGTATGATATAGTCGGCCCAGTCCGACTTTACTACTTTCCTTACTGGTTTTAAAATTAATTCTTAAGTCGCTGATTTTTTAAACCTGATTTGAAAGCTATATTTTTAAATTAATTGTAAAATTAAGTAATTTTAATAATAAAATTAAATCTTCATCCATTCCCTTTTTTTTCCTACGAATGCAGATTTTCTGAAACACAAATCTTCATAACTTCTTAACACTTCGTACCCTGTGTGTGTGTGTGTGTTTCTGTGGCCTCTGGGCTTCGCCAAATTCTATTGAAGTTAATGAACTGTTACATAAAATATTTTAATTGCAATTGTTTACCAAATATTTTTACCCCGCTAACACAATAATATTGAGCACAAATCAAGTTGCCATCGGGAGGTGTAGAGGCCAATGCCTAGCTGTTGAGGTGTGAATTATTAGCGTTACTCGTTTAAAATGTTCAACACCATCGCAGAGCAAACAGCAGAACAGCTGGTGAAACTTTTGCAAATTGTTTTAGTCGAATCATATTGCCCTCTACCGATATCCTTAGAAAAACTTCTGCCACACCGGTTGGTGAACTGTGTGGGGGAGAGTTAAAAACACAAAGAGTTTAAATCGCACACGCAAAAAACCGCCTCCGGCCATTTGGCACAAAACAAGAGATCTATGCCAATGATTTTGCCGATGATGATGATGATTCTGACGACAACAATGGCTGAGGACGTGTTTTAAACACAAGTGAAGCTTATTAAAGGGTAATGAGATTGTTAATTTTCCAAAGCCCGAAGTTGGGGGTGCGGAGGCTACTAATTGTGGAATCTGTTCGGAATAGGTGGCGGAGGAGGAAAAAACATTTTGGAAATTATTGATACGAGTTTTTGTGGAAAAAACCAGATGTGTGTGGTTGTTTGGCGGCGGATTTAAATGTCCTCATAAAAATTAACGCGTTTCTAACCGCAACAACAATAACAGCAACTACAACAAATGGAAATTGCCAGCTAGGATATTTATGATAATGTCGATACATTTGGTTTTTTTTGCTGTTAAACAAGTTTTCTGTTGATTGGTGATAAAAGCTTTTGTCATTTTTCCATAGTCGAATGACAACAACAGCAGCAACAACAACAACACCAACACCAAGCAAAAAGGGTTGATGAGACCTCAAAAATTATCTAACCTTTCTGCCAATAATTATCATTACAATAAACATAATTTGAAAGTTCTTTAAAGCGAAACCAGGCGAACAGTTGTCGAGTAATGAGGAGCATTAGCCGAACTAAGCCATCATTGAAATTACTTTCAAGACATCATTGATGCCAGTCAGCCAACCAACCAACCATCCAGCCTGCCATCAGCCAGCCACCAAAACATTCGCCACCACCACCGCCTACTGGTCTCTGGGGGGTAATTAAAAACCCAGTGGCAGTTGTAGGCAGCAACAATGTCTGCAATGACAGCAGCCGCTCAAGATCAAATTCGATTTTCTTAAAATTTTATAAATATTCCAATTTTTTTTTGTTTGGTTTCAAAACACCCCTTTACCATTCTCAAATTATGTCAGGATGTCAACGAAGGGTGTTGATAATGAGTTTGGTAGGAGATTTTTAATTTTTTGGTTGGTTGTTGTGGCGACTATTCGCGGTTGTTGGGCTTTTTAAGAAATTAACACCTAATCGAAAGAGAAATGCTAGTAACTCATTCCATTTTTGATTGGTAATGTGAGGACTGGAGTTTAGCATAAATAAAATAGTTTAAAAAAAAATCCACGCCTAAGGATATGCTATAGAAAAATATTTAAAAAAATACTACATTATAAATATTTTTCAAATCCACTTCTATGGATAGGCCATGAAATAATATTTTCATATAAAATTCACGCTATAAATACGACATGAAAAAATAGGTTTAAAAAATTGCCACCTAAAAATAGGCTAAGAAAACAAATTTTAGAACTCACGCCTATTAGTATGCCATGACAAAGAATTAAAAAAAATCTATGCCTTTTTGTAGACCTTCAAAAATAATTTTCAAAACAAAAAAAAAAAAACCATGCCTAAGCATAGGCCATGAACAATCTATTTATAAAAAATTCACTAAGACCCTCAGAAATATTATTGGAAAATCCAAGCCTATGAGTAGACCCAAAAAATATACGCCTTAAAAATATTTTTAAACATGAACGCCTTAAAATAATTTTAAAAAAATCAAAGCCAAAGTTGAGGCCCTGAAAAATAATTAATACCAGTATGGACGAAGCCGACTATATGATACACTTCACAGCTTTGGGTAATTCTAAACCGATTTTCACGAAATTTAACACACATCTTTCTCGACTTATTTCAGACCGCTATGCTAAATTTCGTACAAATCGAAAGATATATAGGGACTTTGGTTCACTATTTACCTAAAATCAGATAAAAATATGTATGGAAGGTATATCTAAATCTGAACCGATTTTCTCGAAATTTAACACTCATCGTTCTAGACTTAATTCAGTACGCTATGTCAAATTTACCACTCAAATCGAAAGATATATAGGGACTTTGGTATACCTTTTACATTAAATCGGACGAAAATATATATAGGAGCTATATCAAAATCTGAACCGATTTTCACGAAACAAAGCACACATCATTCTATAACTAATTCAGTACGCTGTGGTAAATTTCGTGCAAATCGAAAGATATATAGGGACTTTGGTGCACCATTTACATGAAATCGGACGAAACTATATATGGGAGGTATATCTAAATCTGGACCGATTTTCACGAAACTTGGCAGACGTCTAGGCTCAATTCAGTGCGTTGCGCCAAATTTCGTGCAAATCGAAAGATATATAGGGACTTTGGTACACCATTTATATTAAATCGGAGGAAAATATATATGGGAGCTATATCTAAATCTGGACCGATTTTCACTAAACTTGGCAGACGTCTAGGCTCAATTCAGTGCGTTGCGCCAAATTTCGTGCAAATCGAAAGATATATAGGGACTTTGGTGCCCCATTTACCATAAATCGGACGAAAATATATATAGGAGCAATATCAAAATCTGAACCGATTTCTACGAAATTTAACACTCATCGTTCTTGACTTACTTCAGTACGCTATGCCAAATTTCGTGCAAATCGTAAGCTATATAGGGACTTTGGTGCACCAGTTGCATTAAATCGGACGAAACTATATATATGGGAGCTATATCTAAATCTGTACCGATTTTCTCGAAACTTGGCAGACATCACTCTAGGCACGATTCAGTACGTAATGCCAAATTTCGTGCAAATCGTAAGCTTTATAGGGACATTGGTGCACCAGTTGCATTAAATCGGACGAAACTATATATATGGGAGCTATATCTAAATCTGGACCGATTTTCACAAAACTTGGCAGACATCACTCTAGGCACAATTCAGTACGTAATGCCAAATTTCGTGCAAATTGATAGATATGTAGGGACTTTTGTGCACCATTTGCATTAAATCGGACAAAAATATATATGGGAGCTATATCTAAATCTGGACCGATTTTCACGAAACTTGGCAGACATCACTCTAGACCTAGTTATGTTCGTTGTGCCAAATTTCGTGCAAATCGAAAGATATATAGGGACTTTGGTGTTCCATTCGGACGAAGATATATATGGGAGCTATATATAAATTTGAACCGATTTTTCCGAATTTCAATTAGGGTCGTCAAAAAAAAAAAAAAAAGAATAGGTTTTTTTAAAATCTTCGCCTGTTTGAGGATACCTGTTTTTTCTTTTTGTAATCTTACCACCCTTTGTACAGATTTTCCATTTCAAATTTTTAGTTTCGCAAATAGCTATCTTTGGTCATCATTCGAATTCCTCTTTTCCAAAATTTCTTAATTATTGAAAGTTTTGCTCTCTGTGTAAAATGTAATTAAGAAATCCACTTAGATGTTGTGAAGAGATTATGGCGCCGAACAATGTTGCCATAGCTAATTTATAATGTATTGGCTCACTCCTGATCCCCCCGCCTTTCGCGGGACAATGAAAACAATATTAGTAACAATGGCAATATTGCTTTTGTTGTTGTTATTGTTGCTGTTGTTGCCATAATAAGCCATTATTTGTACTTTTAAACTTTATTGGCAATATTGTGTGTGTGTGTGAGTGTTTTTGTGTTGACAATATTTCGACACTTGTTAAAGTTTTTTATCGCCTTATTAACTGATTTTTGTGGTGTCAATTTACCAAAAATGGCCAACAACACCAGCAACACAGCAAATAAGGCCTTGAATCAAGTAGCAACAGCAGTAACACCAATACGAAGGGTGGGGGAGGTATTTTTTTCTTTCTTAAAGCGGCTAAATTGTTTCATCAACACCCCGGTTTTGAAATGTTCTGCAAGAAATTAAGGCATAAAATACTTTGGGACATTGTTATGCTAGAGTTCGCCAAAGTTTTGAGTTCACCCAATATCCCACTGAAGAAAGGCCTGCAAATTCCATGTTCCCATATTTTTTTCACTTCGTTGTTCTGCCGCCTTTCACTTAAGAAACTTTTCGTTAAACATTGTTTTGTTTTAAAACAAAGGATAATTTTTTGTTGTTGTTGTTGCCAATGTTTAGTTATTTGAATTGACTAGGCAAAGTTGTATAGCGGGTGTAATGGTGAGTGTGTGTGGTTGTGGTGGTATTTAAAATATTGTACTAAAAGCTGTATTGTTATTACAACAAAAAGGATTTCTTAAGTATCAAACACTGAAATACAAAGAAAAACAAAATTACGAAAAAGAAAAAAAAAATAATCGTGAAACTTATCCGATTCCTGCTAAGGGGAAATGGGGAATTACAACAATAAAACTACAATTTAAGATGTCAAGATGTGGGGAGAATTTTTTGGTAAGGGATAAATAATATATCCATAGGCTTGAATTTTTCAAGAATATCTTTTCAAGACCTATCCTTAGGCGTATATTTTTTAAAATGACTTTTCCAGGCCTCATCTTTTTTTTCAGGTAAGGATGTTTTTTTTTAAATGACCTTTCAAGGCCTATCCTTAGGCGTGGATTTTTTTCAAATGACTTTGCAAGGCCTATCCTTAAGCGTAGATTTTTTAAATGATTTTTCTAGGCCTATCCTTAGGCGTGGATTTTTTTAAAATTATTTTCATGGCCTATCCTTAGGCGTGGATTTTTTTCAAATGACTTTTCAAGGCCTATCCTTAGGCGTGGATTTTTTTAAACCTATCTTTAGGCGTGGATTTTTTTAAACCTATACTTAGGAGTGGATTTTTTAATATGAGTTTTCAAAGCCTATCCTTAAGCGTGGATTTTTTAAAATGACTTTTCAAGGCCTATCCTTAGGCGTGGATTTTTTTCAAATGACTTTTCAAGGCCTATCCTTAGGCGTGGATTTTTTTCAAATGACTTTTCAAGGCCTATCCTTAGGCGTGGATTTTTTTAAACCTATCTTTAGGCGTGGATTTTTTTCAAATGACTTTTCAAGGCCTATCCTTAGGCGTGGATTTTTTTAAACCTATCTTTAGGCGTGGATTTTTTTCAAATGACTTTTCAAGGCCTATCCTTAGGCGTGGATTTTTTTCAAATGACTTTTCAAGGCCTATCCTTAGGCGTGGAATTTTTTAAACCTATCTTTAGGCGTGGATTTTTTTCAAATGACTTTTCAAGGCCTATCCTTAGGCGTGGATTTTTTTAAACCTATCTTTAGGCGTGGATTTTTTTAAACCTATCTTTAGGCGTGGATTTTTTTAAACCTATCTTTAGGCGTGGATTTTTTTCAAATGACTTTTCAAGGCCTATCCTTACGCGTGGATTTTTTTCAAATGACTTTGCAAGGCCTATCCTTAAGCGTAGATTTTTTTAAATGACTTTTCTAGGCCTATCCTTAGGCGTGGATTTTTTTCATGGCCTATCCTTAGGCGTGAATTTTTTTCAAATGACTTTTCAAGGCCTATCCTTAGGCGTGAATTTTTTTCAAATGACTTTTCAAGGCCTATCCCTAGGCGTGAATTTTTATACCCTTCACCACACTGTGGTACAGGGTATTATGTCTTTGTGCATATGTTTGTAACAGGCAAAAGGAAACGAGATAGACACATGGTTCCTTTTGAGAATATGCATAGAATCACTTTCTAAGTCGATTTAGGTTCAGATTTAGATATAGCTCCCATATATATATATTTAACCGATTTAATGTAAACGGTCCCTATATATCTTTCGATTTGCACGAAATTTGGTACAGCGTAATCATTTAAGTCTAGAATGATGTCTGCCAAGTTTCGTGAAAATCGGTCCAGATTTAGATATAGCTCCCATATATAGTTTCGTCCGATTTCATGTAAATGGTGCCCCAAAGTCCCTATGTATATTTCGATTTGCACGAAAATTGGCATAACGTATTAAATTAAGCCTAGAGTGATGTCTGCCAAGTTTCGAGAAAATCGGTTCAGATTTAGATATAGCTCCCATATATAGTTTCGTCCGATTTCATGTAAATGGTGCCCCAAAGTCCCTATATATCTTTCGATTTGCACGAAATTTGGCATAACGTATTAAATTAAGCCTAGAGTGATGTCTGCCAAGTTTCGAGAAAATCGGTTCAGATTTAGATATAGCTCCCATATATAGTTTCGTCCGATTTCATGTAAATGGTGCCCCAAAGTCCCTATATAGCCTTCGATTTGCTCGAAATTTGGCATAGCGAAATGGATTAGGTCTAGATTGATGTGTGTTAAGTTTGCTGAAAATCGGTTCAGATTTAGATATAGCTCCCATATATATTTGCGTCCGATTTAAGGTAAATGGAGTACCAAAGTCCCTATATATCTTTCGATTTGCACGAAATTTGGCATAACGTATTAAATTAAGCCTAGAGTGATGTCTGCCAAGTTTCGAGAAAATCGGTTCAGATTTAGATATAGCTCCCATATATAGTTTCGTCCGATTTCATGTAAATGGTGCCCCAAATTCCCTATATATCTTTCGATTTGCACGAAATTTGGCATAGCGTACTGAATTGAGTCTAAAATAATGTGTGCTAAGATTCGTGGAAATCGGTTCAGATTTATATATAGCTCCAATATATATTTTCGTCCGATATAGGCACCAAAGTCCCTATATATCTTTCGATTTGCACGAAATTTGTGATAGCGTACTGAATTAAGTCTAGCATGATGTGTGTTTAGTTTTCGTGAAAATCGGTTCCGATTTAGATATAGCTCCCATATATATTTTCGTCCGATTTGAGGTAAATGGTGCACCAATGTCCCTATATATCTTTCGATTTGTACGAAATTTGGCGTAGCGTACTGAGTTGAGCCTAGTGACGTGTGTTAAATTTCGTGAAAATCGGTTCAGATTTAGATATAGCTCCCATATATATTTTCGTTCGATTTAAGGGAAATGGTGCACCAAATTCCCTAAATATTTTTCGAATTGCACGACATATGGCACAGCGTAATGAATTAGGTCTAGAATTATGTATGCTAAGTTTCGTGAAAATCGGTTCAGATTTAGATATAGCTCCCACATATATATTTTCCTCCGATTTGAAGTAAATGGTGCACCAAAGTCCCAATACACCTTTCGATTTGCAGGAAATTTGTCATAGTATACTGAATTAAGTCTAGAATAACGTGTGCAAAGTTTCGTGAAAATCGGTTCAGATTTAGATATAGCTCCCATATATATCTTCGTCCGATTTAAAGTAAATGGTGCACCAAGGTCCCTATTCATCCTTCGATTTGCACGAAATTTGGCAAAGCGTACTGAAATAAGTCTAGAATTATGTGTGCTAAATTTTGTGAAAATCGGTACAGATTTCGATATAGCCCCCATATATATTTTCGTCCGATTTAAGGTAAATGGTGCTCCAAAGCTCCTATACATCCTTCGATTTACAGGAAATTTGGCATATCGTACTGAATTGAGTCTGGAATGACGTGTGCCAATTTTCGAGAAAATCGGCTCAGATTTCTATGTAGATCCCATATATATTTTCGTCCGATTTGTGGTAAATTGGGCTCCAAAGTCCCTATATAGGGACATAGGGTACTGAATGAGGAATATACCCAAAGTGGCCCAGTCCGACTTTACTACTTTTCTTACTGGTTTTAAAATTAATTTTTCAAAGCCTATCCTTAGGCGTAGATTTAAAAAAATAATTTTTAAAGCCTAGCAAGCCTTTGAATATTCGATATACAAATAATGAATATCCCTTTGTATATATGTATATATATGTACTTCGGATATTTTATTTTACATTTATATACTTTGAGAATTTTACAAATACAAAAACAGCAACAAAATATTAACCCCACCCTCAAAAAGAAATGAAAAGTTTTATTAGTTTTGTGGATCTCGTCTCGTCTTACCTTCTTCTTTCCGGGGATTTTATTTGCCACCATTCGATGCAATGGCGGAAATAACGCCATGGCAAAACCGGCGAGATGAAAATAAAACTCATAAAAAACGGCGATGCCAAAGAAATGCAATGATTACAAATGAGTTCATAAAACAAAGACAACAAAAAAAGAAAAAAATATGAAATAAGTGTAGACGAAGTTCAGTTCAAGGAATAAGCCATGGGTATGGGTGGCCAGAGAATCAAGAACTTCGATAGATAGCTGCCAACAAAGACAAATGAAAACTACATGCCAACGATGCTTGCAATCATGGCCAGCTCATCGAGCAGCTCACCAGCCACCCCGAACAAATGAAATTCAATGAAAGGCTATATGGCCAGGGAGTCCTGCTAAATCTACTTTAGTAATTCCCCGTGGCAGGATAGACAAAACTGAATTTCTAAACTTTGGGAAAAATATGAAAATTTTCAAAAATACCTATGACTGATAGCCAGCCACTAAATGAAATTTTGTTGAGTGTCTGAATGACGTTGCTGATGCCGATGATGATGATGGAGCCTTGGTCGAATATTAAACTGAAATAGATTTTTATTAACCAATCCCCAGGAAAAAAAATATCTATCATGGTCGGGCATTAGCCTGGCATCAAGTGGAGTCGTTGTTACTATGGAAAACTTTTTCTAAGTTTTAATTTAAAATATTTCCATATTGTTGTTGTTGTTATTATTTGTATTTTATTTTTTTATTGCCATAAATAACTGCTCGTCTGCTTTGAATGATGAATTGATATTGGTCCTGCTGGAATAGGTCTTTAAGAGGATAAAGGAAATTTTATTATTTCAGAAATGTTCATGGAAAAAATTTATTAAAAAATTACTTTTTTTTAATAAAATTTCTATATGCTTATTGCTTATCTAGTATTTAATGTTTTCATATATATCAGATTTTTTTTTTTACATGTTTATGACACCCTAAAAATGAATAACATTTTATCACCTATAATTGCTCTATTAATTTGGTTTGTTGTTCAAATAATTTCACTTGGGTTGTAGCAACACCATCACTTGTTTCCGGATCGAAATAGCTGGAAATGAAAATAATAATTATTAAATTATTAATACATTAAAAAAACATAAGAGTCGTTCCATGCTAACACTATTACTGATCCCTTAAAATACTTTTAAAAAAGTGAGCGGAGCAGTATAGTCGGACGGGGCCGACCATACGATACCCTACACAACTACCACGGAACTCTTACTTTCTGCGGATGTCTATTCCGAGTCTGTGCATTATTTCGTGATATTTGCTCCTTCTAGCCCTATTTGAGGTCAAAAGCACCTCTTCCTTACACTGATATATTTTCCGAATATTACTATTCATATTCAGTACTGCCCTTCTAGAAAATTGTTCAGATTCATTTCACCGTGGGTTGTGTTGTGATGATCGGCTTATTATTGGCATTTACTTAAAAAAAACCGTTAGGATAGTTCAAAAGTCAGACGGGGCCGACTATATGCCTCCCTTCACCACTTTGGGTACATACAAGAAATGCTCATATGTACAATATCCTTTTGATAGAATAGACATAGCATCTTCGGAGGACCACTGAAATGGAATCGGACGAAATTAATTACTTACTTTACTTAGCTGGCTTGTGACAGAACCTTAGTTCCATAAGCCGAGCTTAAAAAAACGCAGATCGGCGCATAAATCTTTCGGAGAATTTTTCTCTCAAACACTCTAAGAGCTGCCTCATCTGCTTGCGTAAGTACCCATGCTTCAGATCATGCTTCGTCTTGTAGAGTGTCAGTTTGGTCTGGCGGGAGGTGGCCTTGCTTTTGAGTTGTTTGTTCAGACCATAGTAGCATCGGTTGGCCATCACTATCCTTCTCCGAATTTCAAAACTTATGTCATTCGTTTTATTTATGGCGGTACGAAGGTATATAAAATCTTTGACTACCTCGAAGCTGTAGTTCTCAAGTTCCACAGATCGGCGCATAGATCTTTCGGAGAATTTTTCTCTCAAACACTCCAAGAGCTGCCTCATCTGCTTGCGTAAGTACCCATGCTTCAGATGCACATAATAGCACGGGTAGTATCAGCGTATTGTACAGTGTGATTTTGGTCTGGCGGGAGGTGGCCTTGCTTTTGTTTATCAGACCATAGTAGCATCGGTTGGCCATCACTATCCTTCTCCGAATTTCAAAAGTGATGTCATTCGTTTTATTTATGGCGGTACCAAGGTATATAAAATCTTTGACTACCTCGAAGCTGTAGTTCTCAAGTTCCACAGTTGGTCCCAGTCTACTGGACGTCTTGCGCGTTAATACCATCAGCTTGGTCTTCTCGCCGTTTACTGCCAGACCCACTTTGGCAGACTCCTTTTCATTTTGTTCAAAGCTGGTTGTTACCACTCTCAATGTTCGACTCATTATGTCGATGTCATCGGCGTAGGCGAGTAACATGTGTTGTTTGGTGTACATAGTGTCATTTCCGTTCACTTTTGCCTATCGTATGACCTTTTCCAGCAGGATGTTAAAATGTCGCACGACAAACTATCACCGTGTCTGAATACTCGTTCGGTATTAAAGGACTCCGAGAGGTCCTTTCCGACTTTAACTGCCGACTTGTGCCTGTTAAAGTTATCCTGCATAGCCGAATTAATTTTGCAGGTATGCCAAACGGACAGACGGACGGAGAGACGAATATAAATCGACTCAGAAAGTGATTCTATGCATATTCTCAAAAGGAACCATAGGTCTTTCTTGATTCCTTTTGCCTGTTACAAACATATGCACAAAGACATAATACCCTGCACCACAGCGTGGTGGAAAATTTCAAAGCGATCAGCGCTATATTTTCGCCCTCTGGTGTGGTAATGGGTTAGTAAAAAATATTTTAGTGTATCTCCCACATCCGACTACATACGACAATATAATTGGTACCAATTTAAAAGTAAACCAGTCCTTTTGGATATACTGTCAACTGCTCAGGGTCCATTTAACCCGCTAAATAATGACTGATCTTTATCAAAACAGCCATTCTCTTTCTTTGGACCCATCCCCTTCTCCATGTAAAATTTCGCTATGTTCGGATCATAATTGCGGCCTCTAGAGCGATCAGAAAACCCGTAGTGCTAATCATCGTAGTTTCCATGATGTCTTCCTCGTCCGACAAGGGAGAGTCATCGCAAAGCTGATTCGGGATGCTCTCCTGACTAAGGCGGAAGGAACCGGTTTTCTCTAAAAGGTTGAGGAGAAGATCCGACTGCCTCTCCAGGCTTTCGGTAACGGTTTTCTCTAAAAGGTTGAGGAGAAGATCCGACTGCCTCTCCAGGTTTTCGGTAACGTCGCCGAAAGGGGGACAAGAGGCAAAAGAGAGGTCCAGGGGGGTAGCATGGTCGTCAACACTTGAGGGGATTCATTGATATCTAACCTTGTAAAGTTCGAGACTGAGGGTGCCAAGGCAGCCACACCAGCATCAGTCGAGTAATCGCATAAATTGTTTTTTTTTTTTTTTTTTTTGGTGGGGTGTTATTAAAATTCGGCTCCATAGAAAGTGCTGTAAGTGAGGGATTGAGGTCGACCATGACATAGCCTCTTACCATGGCAAGGACTTGGCATCTAAGCCTGAATAAGCTTGTTGAGGCGCCCAGGTATCAACAAGGCTCCGTTCCAATACAGTCGGGACCCTGACTGCAAATCGTAGAACGCTGATAGGCACGAGGTCGCATGACACCCCAGCGTTAGGGGTGACACTTTATAAAGGCAGTGACCCAGACCTTTTGAGATGGTTATAATGGGGGCGAAATTCTCGCCTCGTCGGCCCAGGGATCATAGGCACTCCGTCATTTCCTCCGATACTTTCCCCCCTGAGCCCGCTGATTGTCCACGGCTTTTTATTTGTTATTCACAGCTACCCAATGAATAGTATTGGGCTTCACACTATCCGCAACCTGTGGAAGCGTCCGTTAGCATTCAGCTTTGCTCCCCGTAGGCGGAGTCCATAACTGTGGCCTGTATCGTGTTTACAAAATATAATGGACAGACGGGCGGACGGACGGACACACATGTCTATATCGACTCAGCTAGTCGAGATATGGGTATAGCACCAATATTTCGCGGCGTTACAAACTCTTGGGGCTGCACAAAGCTATAATACCCTGACAACATAGTTGTGTAGGGTAAAAAATCCATGCCTAATTATAGGCTATAGCCTATATTATTCCGTATTTGCCCATATATCCCAAATAGTGATAATAATTTCTATTTTCACACTGACCAACAATTTCACAGCCACACCTAAATATTAGTCACCTTTTTATTGTGAAATTTCTAATTTTTAACACGCTTCCTCTCTCTCTCTCTCTCTCTTCCTCTTCACCCTAAGGGCATCATTTATAATTGTTACAATTTCAAAAACTAACAACAACAAAAATGTAATTATAATATTTACAATAGACCAATCTTTAAATTTCTAAATGCAATTTTTCTAGTTTTTTTTTTGTTCCGATATCACCGATACGCTTCGTTGACAAAAAATAAAATTATCAACGAATATAAACTAAAACAAAAATATTGTGCAAATAATTTTTAGTATAAATATCAGTTGCAGTAGTCAATGGCTTTACAGTTCTCCAACACAAAATGTATTCGAAAATTATTGTTTCGGTTGCCTTCGTTGTGCTGCTATTGGGCTCAGCAGTTATGGTAAGTGGTAACGCGGACAAACGATAAAAAGTGAATATTAAATTAGGAAATTGTATATTTTTTAGAGCCATCCATATCCTCAGCAACAGGGTCAGGGTAACAATAATTGTCCACCACCACCCAATGGACCGCGGCCCAGTGGGCCACCACCAACCGGTATGCCACCAAGAGGTGGTCCAGGAGGTAAGTTCACACACTCATATACAATATTAGATATCTACAATTTTTTTTAATTCGTCCAGGTCCATGTGGTCCTCCACCAAGCGGTGCACCACCATCTACCACTGCTGCTACATCTTCCGGCTAAAATCCCCCACTTTTCTCTCGTGTTCCTTTGTAACCACCCATTCCTGAAAAAAATCCGAATTTTTTGTGAAAATAAACATTTCTATAAATTGTATTGTGTACTATGGCAATTCTTGTAAAATTTTTGTGTTTTTTTTTTCCATTCTCTTTAGTGAGGTTATGTTGAATAACTCTTATTAACATATTTAAATGCTATGATCAGGCTAACATTTATAGCATTTTTATCTACCGCAGTAATAAATTTTCAACATAATTATTAGCTCGACATAGAAAACTACAGGTTTTGGGAATGTAACACCTAAAAGTATGCAACACACATGGTTTCAAATATTTTCGCCTTGGGAGAAGGTGTTCGAAGCATATGACTGGTAGCAAGGAATTAAATAAAATAATAACTAAACGAATCATAATGATAAAATATTTGGTGGATTGTTAAAATAATTATTTTGTGGACTACTAATAGTCAGGATCCATAGTAAAATAGTTTTTTCAGGATCTATATAAGGCGTGGATTTTTCAAAAAAAATTTTCAGGATCTATACAAGGCGTGGATTTTTAAAATAATTTTTTTCAGGATCTATATAAGGCGTGGATTTTTAAAATAATTTTTTGGAGACATTTAAAAATAATTTTTTCAAGGCCTAGCTTGGGCGTGGATTTTTTAAATAATTTTTTGAAGCCCTAGCTAAAGCGTGGATTTTTATACCCTTCAATTTGTATAGCGCACTGAATGAAGTCTTGAATGATGTACGTTAAGTTTTGTGAAAATCGGTCCAGATTTAGATATAGCTCCCATACATAGTTTTATCCGATTTTATGTAAATGGTGTACCAAAGTCCCTATATATATATTTCGATTTGCACGAAATTTGGCATAGGGTACTAAATTGAGTGTAGAATGATGTGTTTTAAGTTTCGTCAATATCGGTTCATATTTAGATATAGCTCCCATATATATTTTCGGCCGATTTAAGGTAAACGATGCGCCAAAGTCCCTAAATATCTTTCGATTTGCACGAAATTTGGCAAGGCGTAATAAATTGGGTCTAGAATGATGTGTGTCAAGTTTCGTGAATATCGGTTCAGATTTAGATATAGCTCCCATATATATTTTCGTCCGATTTAATGTACATGGGGTACCAAAGTCTCTATATATCCTTCGATTTGCACGAAATTTGGTATGGCGCACTGATAAAGTCTAGAATGATGTATGTTAAGTTTCGTAAAAATCGGTTCAGATTTAGATATAGCTCCTATATATATTTTCGTCCGATTTAATGTACATGGGGTACCAAAGTCGCTATATATCCTTCGATTTGCACGAAATTTGGTATAGCGCACTAAATTAAATCTAGTATGATGTCTGCCAAGTTTCTTGAAAACAGGTCCAGATTTAGATATAGCTCCCATATATATTTTCGTCCGATTTATGGTAAATGGTGCGCCAAAGTCCCTAAATATCTTTCGATATGCACGAAATTTGGCATAGCGTAATGAATTATGTCTAGAATGATCTGTGTTAAGTTTCGTGGAAATCAGTTGGGATTTAGATATAGCTCCCATATATATTTTCATCCGATTTTAGGTATTTGGGGCACCAAAGTCTCTGAAAGTCATCCGATTTGCACGAAATTTGTCATAGCGTACTGAATTAAGTCCAGAATGATGTGTGCAAAGTTTCGTGAAAATCGGTTCAGTTTTAGATATAGCTCCCATATATATTTTCGTCCGATTTTATGTAATTGCTGCACCAAAGGTCCTATATTTCTTTCGATTTGCACGAAATTTGGATTTATATGTAAATGAATAACTGAATGAATAATAAGTGTAACCTAACATGTGACCAGTTTCGATGAAATCGGTTTAGATTTCGATATTTTGGTTTAAATTTATTTACATAATTTTGTCCCTTTGTAAGAAGCAATTCTATATCTCACCAAATTTAATATAGGTTGCAGAATGACATGTTTAATTTCATGTTAATGGTACTTCAAAAATGCGACGTCCGTTAGGATTCCGTCTGTTGTATATACCCAAAATGGTGAAGGGTATCATATAGTTGGCCCCGTCCAACTTTACTGCTTTCCTTATTGGTTAAAATATTTTTTTTTTCAAGGTCTAGCTAGGGCGTGGATTTAATGGAAAAAAAGTTTGCCAGACCCAGCTAAGGCATGGATTTTGGAAATAATTTTTTTCAATGCCTAGCTGAGGCTTGGATTTTTAAAATAATTTCTTCAAGGCCTAGCTAAGGCGTGGATTTTTAAATAAAACAAATTTTTTCAAGGCTTGGATTTAAAAAAAAATAACTCCCCTTATAAAATATCTCCCGCAGCCTTTAATGGGGCTGTTATATTTTTATGGCCTGACTTTTTAAATTTCAGTTTTTGTTTTTGCAGGAAATGTTCTGTGGTTTTGAGACCCATAATAAAACGCCCCTTTCATCCTTATCCAAGAGCAAAACACAAAAGAAAAATTTTACAAAATAACATTCGTTATATCCTTCTGCCCAGAACTGTGTAGTGGGCTATAGATAATAATCATCTATATTCATGGATTAGTATTCAATTTTTATTTTTTCATAATCATTTTTTTCTTCACTTTTTTGTCTGCTTCTATTACATTCATTCCCAGCTGAATTTCCGCAGCATCGACTCTGCTTCATTCGCTACACCAACTTTGGCTATGACTGTTAAGAGACAATAATATGATGTTACGTATATGCAAAGGGAGAGATAGATGGGTGCTGAGGAGCAGCATACTTTCAGGGGCCACTAGGGTGGGGCAGGTATGTTCCAATGAGATGAACAGTCCTGTAGCTTGAAATTGAAACAACCGAAAACGGTATTTACAAGCTTAAGGTGAATGTCGAAGAATATAATGTATAAAATTATAATATTGAGCATTTTTGTGTGCCTTGAAGGATATGCCAGGATACCTGGTAATAACAGCAACAACAACAATGCAATGGAGGAGGAAAAAAAATAATTTCCAAAAAAATATTACAAAATTTATACGAGACAATATTGTCGAAGCGCTAATAAATTTTTTTGTAGCTCAATTTTGTTTTCTATGGATTTCGTTCGAAGTGAACGGAACAGCAAAAAAACGAACGAACGAGCAAATGAATGAAAAATATTAAAATATTCAAATGCCAGGCTAAACGATGAAGATCTGAGCTGAGCAGCGGGGAGAAGGGGGTGTAGCTGTTCTTTAGAGGTAATACAGACAGCAACATAAATAAATTGGTGGGGGTGGCAGGGTAACAAGTATTTGTCAGGCATTGGTGGTGGAGGGGCGGGGATATTGAGGTAAATATTCTTCAATGATACTTTGTAGCAACAACAACAACAACAATAGCAAGTAGAAGCATATTAATGAATAATAGCTACGCCATAGGGGTTAATAAGTAATCTGCATTTTTTGACATTTATTTATGTTTTAAGGATAATGAAAAAATCCAACAACAACACTGACGACGACGACGTTACAGCATACGGATGTTTCTCATATATTTTGAATCTTTTTTTCACATACAGATATGGATCAATTTTGAATATTCGAACAACAAAATTTAATGCCAGATAAAAAATAAAATAAATTAGGAAAAATTTAATTTAAAAATCCACGCCTTAGCTAGGCCTGGAAAAAATTTAATTTAAAAATCCACGCCTAAGCTAGGCCTGGAAAAAATTTAATTTAAAAATCCAAGCCTTAGCTAGGCCTGGAAAAAATTTAATTTAAAAATCCACGCCTTAGCTAGGCTTTGAAAAAATTTAATTTAAAAATCCACGCCTTAGCTAGGGCTTGGAAAAAATTTAATTTAAAAATCCACGCCTTAGTTAGGCCTTGGAAAAAATTATTTTAAAAATCTACGCCTTAGCTGGGTCTTAAAAAAATCGTTTTAAAAATCCACGCCTTAGCTAGACCTGGAAAAAATTTAATTTAAAAATCCACGCCTTAGCTGGGCCTTGGAAAAAATTATTTTTAAAATCCACGCCTTAGCTAGGCCTGGAAAAAATTTAATTTAAAAATCCAAGCCTTAGCTAGGCCTGGAAAAAATTTAATTTCAAAAATCCACGTCTTAGCTAGGCCTGGAAAAAATTTAATTTCAAAAATCCACGCCTTAGCTAGGCCTGGAAAAAAATTAATTTAAAAATCCACGCCTTAGCTAGGCCTGGGAAAAAATTAATTTAAAAATCCACGCCTTAGCTAGGCCTGGAAAAAAATTAATTTAAAAATCCACGCCTTAGCTAGGCCTGGAAAAAAATTATTTTAAAAATTTCCTTTTCTTCCTACCTCCAATAGAACTTCCAAAAATATTCTTTGCCCATGGAAATTTCTTCTCATCTCCCTCTATACCCATGTATCGGTCTAAGGACCTTATTATCCTTCTGTTAACACTTCTTCCATCAATATTTATGTATTGTTGTTGTAACAACAAATTAATTTTTGTTATTTTGATTTTATTACTTATTTAAAGAATTTGCTACTCAGGGCTCGACTCGACTCCTTGAGACACACAAATGACCAACAGAAACCGAAAAACAAACACAAGGACTCATCCCATCCCCTTTCACCCAGCCATCCTTTTTTCCCTAATAGTCTGTTAGTTAAGAACAAATTGAGTAACCACAAAAACTATGTCCTTTACAAGACAAGACATTAAGGAATCTCAGAACCAAAGACATTGAAAGTTTTTCTTTGGAGTTTCCCAAAAAAAAAAGAAGGTTGGCTTCCCCAAACCGAATTCCTGGCATTGATGGACACTGGCCGAGAAAGTTTTTGCTTCCGGTTATTGATATTTACAGTTAGTTATTTAATAATTCAGCATTGAGTTTTAGATACAAGAAAACGGAAGTTATTGCCCAGTAGTATCGACATCCTTAACAGACAGTTCAGGCATCCCTTTTTCTTCTCACACAAAAGGACATCATCGTCATCATCCTGATGGTCATGTTGTGAGATATTTACTTTTGGTTGTATCTTTATTTTTGGGAATCTTAGAATGGTTCAATCCTTTTTGGAGTCTATTATCCTTGGCATGGCCAACTGCCCTTCCACCTCCCCATCCCCCACTCCTTATTTATATTTGTTTACATTTCCAGCGATGTGAAAATAATAAACAACAACACATATCAGCAAGGACTTCATCGTCCTGTCTGCTTGAAAATCTGTTTACCCCCCTACGAAAGTGTCTATAATTCTGTAGTTTTCCCAAAATAAAAAGTTTATCTTTCAATACCGAAAAGAAGTTTGAATTTTTTTTTTGGCCAAATTTTATGCTAGACTGAAGATGTCAGTTGGATTTTACAGACATGTGAGAATGTGTGGGTGAGTTTGATTTGTTGAAAGCTATAATTGCAAGAGATTGGGAATTCTGGAGGAAATATAAATTAAATATAAAAATAAAAATATAGAAATTATAAAAAAAAACTATGGACCCAGAAAAAAAACAAGTGAACGGAGCAGTATAGTCGAACAGAGGTGCTGTTGACCTATTGCCCGATTATAGGCCAACCTCTTTCTTACACAGACATATATTCCGAATATTACTAATATTCAGTACAGCCTCTCTAATTACTTGTCCACACACACAAAAAAAAAATAAGTTTTCGGTCCACTTCATCCCAGAATTATTATCTGATAATACCCGAAAATAATAGACGTTGTCCTTGACCATAACAGGAATCTCATGGAAAATTTCAAAGCGATCAGCGCTAGATTTCCGCCCTCTAGTGTGGTAATGGGTTACTAAATAATATCTCAGTACTCAGTACGACCATATGATTGGTATCAATTTAAAAGTCGACCACTCCTCTTGGATATACTATCAACTTCTCGGGTCTATGTCCTTCAGTGGTAAATGTATACGCTTTAGAATACAAAGTTTGTCATGTTTCACGCAAAAGTCAGGGTCCATTTGACCCGCCAAATATTGGCCAATCTTTATCAAAACAGGCACGCTTATTCTTTGGCCCGATACCCTTCTCCATGTAAAAAATCGTAATGTTCGGGCCATAATTGAGGCCTCTGGAGCGACCAGAAAATCAGACAAAAAAAAAGTTTCTGGTCCATTTCATCCTCTAAATATTAACCGATCTTTATCACCGATCTTTTCTTTTAATTTGCCAGAACCCATCCTACACGCAAAATTTTCTGAAGATTGGTCCATAACTGTGGTCTGTATCGTGCTTACAAATTATAATGGAGAGACGGGCGGACGGACACACATGTCCAGATCGACTCAGCTAGTTGAGATATGACGATCGGTATACTCAAAGGTGTGTCTAGGACCAATATTTCGCGTCGTTACAAACTCTTGGGCCTGCACAAAGCTATAATACCCTGACAACATAGTTGTGTAGGGTATAAATATAACCAGTAAGGAAAATAGTAAAGTCGGACGGGACCGACTATATGATACCCTTCACCACTTTGTGTATATCCAATCTAAACCGATTTCATCGCAACTTGTCTAGTGTTAGGTTACACTTATTTCAGTTCTTATAAATCCAAATTTCGTGCAAAGCGAAGGATATACTTTACTGGTGCACCAATTACCTTTAATCGGACAAAAAAATATATGGAAGCTATATCTAAATCTGAACCGATTTTCACGAAACTTAGCACACATCATTATAGACTCAATTCAGTACGTTGTGTCGAATTTCGTGCAAATCGAAAGGTATTAAGGGACTTTGGTGCACCATTTACCTTAAATCGGATGAAAATATATATAGGAGCTATATATAAATCTGAGCCGATTTTCACGAAACTTAACACACATCATTCTACTCTTAATTCTGTACGCTGTGCAAAATTTCGTGGAAATCGAAAGATATTTAGGGACTTCGGTGGACCATTTACATTAAATCGGACGAAAATATATATGGGAGCTTTATCTAAATCTGACCCGATTTTCACGAAACTTAGCACACATCATTTTACGCTCAATTTAGTAAGTCATGCCAAATTTCGTGCATATTCAATGATATATATGGATATATATATTCAAAGATATTGTATATGGGAGCTATATATAAATCTGAACCGAATTTTTCGAAACTTAGCACACATCATTCTAGACCTCATTCAGTACGCTGTGCCAAATTTCGTGCAAATCGAGAGATATATAGGGACTTTGGTGCCTATATCGGACGAAAATATATATGGGAGCTATATCTAAATTTCAACCGATTTCAGTAGGGTTCGTTCTTGGGCCAAATAAGTGACTTGTGCCAAATTTCACCAAAATCGGATCATAAAGGCGGCCTGTACATTGTTTACAATTTAACATCAACAGACGGACAGACGGATGGACATGCATAAATCGACTTAGAAAGTGATTCTATGCATATTCTCAAAAGGAACTATGGGTCTATCTCGTTTATATTTGCCTGTTACAAACATATGCTCAAAGACATAATACCCTGTAGCACAGTGTGGTGAAGGGTATAATTACGCCTGGACCTGAAAAAATTAGTTAAAAAATCCCTGCCTTCTATAGACCCGGATTTTTTTTTAAATCCATGCCTTCTATGGACCCTACAAACCCTGAAAAAATATTTTAAAACTACACGCCTATATATGTGCAGATTTTTTTATGGGTTATCAGGTATATACATAACAAAACATATGTATTTCCATTCCATTACAATCCATCTAAAAATTTATATATATTTTTTTTTCATTTCATACCAAATAAAAAAACTCGAAAACTTTGGCAATAATCTTTATTACTATTCTCAAAAAAAAAAAAAACAAAAGTTAAATACAAGATTTTTCATATAACTAAAGAAAGACAACAACAACACCAACAAAACATATTAATATTTAGATATAAGGCGAAAATACAAACATTCAGTCATTAGCCATATTCCATAAGAATGAAATGATGTAGGTAATTATTAGGGTGGGACGATTGTAAACAAAATTATTTTAAAAATCCACGCCTGAGATAGGCCTAGAAAAAAATTATTTTAAAAATCCACGCCTGAGATAGGCCTAGAAAAAAATTATTTTAAAAATCCACGCCTGAGATAGGCCTAGAAAAAAATTATTTTAAAAATCCACGCCTGAGATAGGTCTAGAAAAAAATTATTTTAAAAATCCACGTCTGAGATAGGTCTAGAAAAAATTTTTTTTAAAAATCCACGCCTGAGATAGGCCTAGAAAAAAATTATTTTAAAAATCCACGCCTGAGATAGGCCTAGAAAAAAATTATTTTAAAAATCCACGCCTGAGATAGGCCTAGAAAAAAATTATTTTAAAAATCCACGCCTGAGATAGGCCTAGAAAAAAATTATTTTAAAAATCCACGCCTGAGATAGGCCACGCCTAGTCTTGAAAAAAATTATTTAAAAATCCCCGCCTATTGGTAGTCCCGGAAAAAATATTTTGAAAATCCACGCTATCTATGGCTCCCGAAAAAAAATATTTTAAAAATCCCCGCCTCTTAGAAGCTTTGAAAACAATTTCTTCTTGTGAGACACCCCAATAAACATCTTCCCAAAATTGTATATCTTAGTTACTCATATTATTTGCTGGCTGTTTTTTTGTTAACTGCTTGCTGTTGCTGCAGATATATTTGAGTTTGAACGAGGTTTTGAAATATTTAACACGCCAAAGACGTCATAACGCGTGCTGGATACCAGGGTGGGGTTGGGGGCGGCTCACACATTATTTTGTCGTTGTCGTCTTCGGTTATTTTTTATTTTGTTTCGACTTTATTAAATATTGACTTAAGAAAATATTCTTAATAGTCGTAATAATCAGCATGTATGTAGAGTGTGTGTGTCTGTCTGTGTGTTTGTTTCTTGGCTTTCTTACTTTTTTAATAAAAATAAAGTTTATTTTGTTGTTGTTGTCGTTTACGGAACGGAGTGGAAATTTAATTAGTCAAATATCTGTTGTGATGTTGTTTGTTGTTGTCAAATAATGATTCTTGTTATTGTTGTTGTTGTGTGTGTAACTTACTAAGTAAACAAATATGACACATGTCATTTCATAATTTTTTTTTTGTGGGGGGAGTTCGAAAATAATTTTTAATTTTTGGCTGTTTTAAAATTTTCCAAAACCCAGCCACCCGTTTTCTATATCTCTCCGCTACCAACAAAAAAAAAAAAAAAAAAAAATATTTATTTAAAAATTAAAATTAGCTTTCTGCCTGAAATCCCATAAATATTCGCATTATTATAGCCATTTTTGCGGATTATTGCCATAATAATAATTTCTAATATTTATAGGCAGTAATGTTTTGGTAATAAAAGAACGGACAAATTAATTAACAAATAAAATGTCAATTAATTTTTGTGAACCCCAAAAACAACAACAACAACAACAACAAAGAGTAAAAATTGCAGCACAATAACAATTAAATATGTAATGCATGTGGCCAGGCCCTCCGCAACCCTTTGGCAGGATGGTCTAGCAATAAATATTGCATTGTCATTTAATAGTCATGTATTCCAGCATTGCGACACCTACACACACACGCGGACATATACACAAATGTAAGTGGAGCAAAGTGCCTCCAAGATATACCATGCGACTGAAAAATATATTTGTCCAGATGACGTGGACAAATATTTGTCTGACCCAGCCGACCAACCAACCAACCAACCAACCTTGGTTGGCCTCAGTTAATAAACTTTTTTTTGGTATTTTTATTTTATTTATTTATTTATGTATGCGTGATGATGCGTTTTTCATATATAAAAATAAAGAGGTGGAATTTTGCGTTACAAAGGGTAAATGGGTTAAATTCAGAAAAGAAAAAAACCAAAAAAAATACAGTGAGAGGAGCAGTATAATCGGACGGGGCCGACCATACGATACCCTACACAACTGCCACGGAAATCTAACTTTATGCGGATGTTTATTCCGAGCCTGGGCAATATTTCGTGACATTAGCACCCTCTTGCCCGATTAGAGGTCAACAACACCACATCCATACACTGACATATTTTCCGAAAATTTCTTATATTTAGTACTAGAGACCATTGAAATACAATTGTAATTTTTAAATTAAATTTTTTCCAGGCCTAGCTAAGGCGTGGATTTTTAAATTAAATTTTTTCCAGGCCTAGCTAAGGCGTGGATTTTTAAATTAAATTTTTCCAGGCCTAGCTAAGGCGTGGATTTTTAAATTAAATTTTTTCTAGGCCTAGCTAAGGCGTGGATTTTTAAATTAAATTTTTTCTAGGCCTAGCTAAGGCGTGGATTTTTAAAATAATTTTTTTCAAGGCCTATCTCAGGCGTGGATTTTTAAAATAATTTTTTCAAGGCCTATCTCAGGCGTGGATTTTTAAAATAATTTCTTTCAAGGCCTATCTCAGGTGTGGATTTTTAAAATAATTTTTTTCAAGGCCTATCTCAGGCGTGGATTTTTAAAATAATTTCTTCCAGGCCTAGCTAAGGCGTGGACTTTTAAATTAAATTTTTTCCAGGCCTAGCTAAGGCGTGGATTTTTAAATTTAATTTTTTTCCTTGTTGACTTAGTCCATTTTACCTTTTTAACGCCTAGTAATTTGATTATATAAACATTTGCGTTAACACGATTTTCATTGGCTTACACAATTGCACATAATTATTTATATGTTATGTGTGTATTTAAAATGTTCATAAAATAAATGATAGTATATTAATTTAATTGTAATATTTAAAGGTTTAGATATTCAATACAAAATTTTAAAAAAATTTAAGAAATTTTAAGAAATTTTTTTCACAGTCCCTAAGCTGGTAACATTCCGCATGTTCAACTTGTGATCAATATTTAAAGAATAAACATACATATGAGTTATTATGGGTTTTCCCCCTCTTCCCTAATGATCTCATAAAAAATATTTATTTTCCACATTCCGAACTTCCCCAAAGCTATATAAACACTGAAGTTCGCACGAATTGAAATTAGTATGATTTTTAATCTCTTTAAAATAGGTAGCATGCAGCCATTAGTATTAGTATCTGTTCTCCTAACAATTTGGAATGTGAATCCATCCTCGGCTTTAAGACCAATTTATAATTCGGATACTCAACATTATTTCGTGCCCTGTTCGGGAGAAGGCTGTAATCAATATGCACCACAATGGGATATAAGGGAAACGGAATATGCAGTTCAAAACCCGAATATGGATTCAAAAATTCAATCCCAAGGCAAGGTTCCAATTAGCAGTCAATGGCAACGAGTATTACCACCAGTTACGGTGAATACCCTGGAGACCACAATTCAAAAACCTGAGGTAAAGGAGAATAGAAATCGAAGAAAATCTATTCCAATGGATAAAATGGTTCGAGAATTCTATCGGCCATATAGTCGTTATTTTTATCGTTAAGAAATTAATAAATAAAATAAAAATTAAAAAATAAAAAAAAAATTAAAAATTTTGAAAAAAAATATATTAAACCATTAAGGAAAGCAGTAAAGTCGGACTGGGCCGACTATATGATACCCTTCACCACTTCGGGTATGCTGTACATATGTATCCTTACAATTGTATGTCAATGTTCCCTCGAAGGAAAATACTCATGTCTTTCTGCAACATATGCTAAATTAAATTTCATTCAGGCGAATCGAAAGTTATTTAGGGACTTTGGTGCACCATTTACTTTAAATCGGACGAAAATATATAAGGGAGCTATATGTAAATCTAGGCCGATCATCACGAAACTTAGCACACATCATTCTAGACTCAATTCAGTACACTATGCCAAATTTCGTGCAAATCGAAAGATATTTAGGGAATTAGGTGCACCATTTACATCAAATCGGATGAAAATATTTATGGGAGCTATATCTTAATCTGAACCGATTTTCACGAAACTTAGCACACATCATTCTAGGCTTAATTCAGTACGATGTGCCAAATTTCGTGCAAATCGAAAGGTATATTGGGACTTTGGTACACAATTTACCTTAAATCGTACGGAAATATATATGGGAGCTATATCAAAATCTGAACCGATTTTTACGAAACTTGGCACACATCATTCTAGGCTCAAATCAGTACGCTGTGCCAAATTTCGTGCAAATCGAAAGATATTGAGTGAGCTTTGGTGCACCATTTACCTTAAATCGGACGAAAATATATGTGGGAGCTGTATCTAAATCTGAACCGATTATCACGAAACTTAACACACATCATTCTAGACTCAATTCAGTACGCTGTGTCGAATTTCCGGCCAATCGAATTATATATAGGGACTTTGGTACACCATTTACCTTAAATCGGGCGAAATTATATATGAAAGCCATATCTAAATCTAAACCGATTTTCACGAAACTTAGCACACATCATTCTAGACTCAAGTCAGAACGCTAAGCCAAATTTCGTGCAAATCGAAAGATATATAGGGATTTTGGTGCCTCATTTACCTTAAATCGGACGAAAATATATATGGGAGCTATATCTAAATCTGAACCGATTTTTACGAAACTTAGCACACATCATTCTAGACTCAATTCAGTACGCTGTGCCAAATTTCGTGCTAATCGAAAGATATTTAGGGACTTTGGTACACCAATTACCTTAAATCGGATGGAAATATATATGGGAGCTATATCTAAATCTTAACCGATTTTTCCCAATTTCACTTCACAGTTAGGTGAAGTTTATAAAAAGGGGGTTATATGGGGAGGACTCCAAAAAGGGGGGGGGGGGGTCGAATATTAAAAATTTTTGGTAGGGAGATTTGTTTCCATATACAACTACAAAATACCAAATTGCAGCAAATTCGGTTGAAAAACGCGCTCAAGAACCCCCAAATTCCCGAAAATAGGGGTTACCCTTATATGGAGGCTATCCGAAAAAATGGACCTATAATTATAATATTTTGTGAAGAGATTTGGTACCCATTAAGAACTCAAAATACTAAATTTCAGCCAATTCGGTGGAAAAATACGATCAAAACCCCCAAAATACTGAAAATTCGGGACTACCAGAAAAAGTGGACCTATATTTATAATATTTTGTGGATAGATTTAGTACCCAATAAGAACCCAGTGTACCAAATTTCAGCGTATTCGGTTTAAAAACGCGCTCAAGAGCCCCAAAAATTGGGACCTATGCCTAAACGTGGACCGATATATCCCATCATCGAACTTGACCTGCCTGCAGACAAAAGACAAACTTATGCAAAATTTCAGCACCCTATCTCAATTCCTTCAGAAGATAGCGAGATTACAACAGACGGACGGACATGGCTAGATCGTCTTAAAATTTTACCCTGATCAAGAATATATACATTTTATAGGGTCGGAAATGAATATTTCGATGAGTTACAAACGGAATGACCTTCCATACTATGGTAGAGGGTATACAAATTAAAAATTTTGAAAAAAAGTATTTTACAAATCTACGACTATGGATGGTCCCTGAAAAAGTAATTTTTAAAATCGACGCCTGTTGGAAGTCTTTCAAAAAATTATTTAAAAAATCTCATTCTTGGATTTTATTAGGCAGATTTTGAAAAATATATTTCATAACTAATATTGAATATTTATTTTTATCCCATTAGCGGATAACCTCCAGAATGAGTTCCTGGTGGAGTAGGTGGTATAGTGGGTGTGGGCTACGCAGCAGTTGGTGTTAATGTTGGTGTCCAACTGCCTGGCGGAGTAGTTGGTACAGTGGGTGTGGTCCAGCCAGCGGTTGGGGTAGTTGCCGGTGGTGGTACGGGTTCTGGTGAGGTGCTGGGTATGACACCACTACCTGGTGGAGTTGTTGGCATAGAGTGTGTGGGCCAGGCAGTTGTTGGAGCAGTAGGGGATGTTGCCGCCGTAGGTGTAGGCCACACACCAGTTGGGCTAGTTGCTGGTGGTGGTATAGGAGCGGGTCCTGGAGTAGTTGGCATAGAGTGTGTGGGCCAGCCAGCAGTTGGGGTTGATGGCAAAGTAGGTGTGGCCCAGCCCGTAGTTGGGCTTGTTGGCGGTGGTGGAACGGTTGCTGGGCTTGTGGGTGCAGGAAAAGTTCCAAATGGTGGCTGAGCCAAGCTTGGTATGAGTCCGCTACCAGGTGGTGTAGTGGGTGTTAATGTTGGTGGTGATGGCGGTAATGGTGCTGGAGTTACTGGCCATGGTGTGGGCGCTATAACCGGCGGTGATGGTGGTGGACAATCGGTAGGGGGTGTATTCGCACATCTTCCCCAAATACATTTCAACCAATCGAAGAAACTACTCGATGCTGGTGTTACAATAATAATCGGCACCGAATTCACAAATGGATTCGAACAACTACCAAAAAATGGTACACATGCCGAATGGATTGAGGTAAGGCAAAATGCCGTAAAGAAAATCAGCGACAAATATTTCATGATGTCTTCAGTGGGTTGGCAGGAGACATCAACTGTGAGAACTTTTCAGATCTGAGGTTGTTTTATAGTGCCCAAAATAATAGTGGATTTTAGTGCGAACTTCGATTTCTATTTCCGCTAACTAAAGCAAATGCCAGAAACTAAAATAAAATTTAAGAAACAACAATCGACATCTGTTTCTGTGAGGCCAATGGGTATTATGTGCGTGTGTGTATGTGCTATTGAAACAAGTGGTGTTATTTTTTTCGAACAGTTAAATAATTTATTAATGCGTCAGGAAAAAAATTGAAAGTTTAAAACAAACTAAAAAAATATATTTTAAAAAGCCACGCCTATTGGTAGTCCTGGAAAAAAATAATTTTAAAAATCCACGCCTATTGGTAGTCCTGGAAAAAATTATTTTAAAAATCCACGCCTATTGGTAGTCCTGGAAAAAATTATTTTAAAAATCCACGCCTGGAAAAAATTATTTTAAAAATCCACGCCTATTGGTAGTCCAGGAAAAAATTATTTTAAAAATCCACGCCTATTGGTAGTCCTGGAAAAAATTATTTTAAAAATCCACGCCTATTGGTAGTCCTGGAAAAAATTATTTTAAAAATCCCCGCCTATTGGTAGTCCTGGAAAAAATTATTTTAAAAATCCACGCCTTTGGTAAAAAAATCCACGCCTATTGGTAGTCCTGGAAAAAATTATTTTAAAAATCCACGCCTATTGGTAGTCCTGGAAAAAATTATTTTAAAAATCCACGCCTATTGGTAGTCCTGGAAAAAATTATTTTAAAAATCCACGCCTATTGGTAGTCCTGGAAAAAATTATTTTAAAAATCCACGCCTATTGGTAGTCCTGGAAAAAATTATTTTAAAAATCCACGCCTATTGGTAGTCCTGGAAAAAATTATTTTAAACCACCACGCCTATTGGTAGTCCTGGAAAAATTATTTTAAAAATCCACGCCTATTGGTAGTCCTGAAAAAAATTATTTTAAAAATCCACGCCTATTGGTAGTGCTGGAAAAAAATTATTTTAAAAAAAAAAATTATTTTACGCCTATTAGTAGTCCTTGAACAAAATATTTTAAAAATCCACGCCTATTAGTAGTCCTTGAAAAAAGTATTTTAAAAATCCACGCCTATTAGTAGTCCTTGAACAAAATATTTTAAAAATCCACGCCTATTAGTAGTCCTTGAAAAAATTATTTTAAAAATCCACGCCTATTGGTAGTCCTGGAAAAAATTATTTTAAAAATCCACGCCTATTGGTAGTCCTGAAAAAAATTATTTTAAAAATCCACGCCTATTGGTAGTCCTGGAAAAAATTATTTTAAAAATCCACGCCTATGAGGACGCTGGAAAAATTATTTTAAAAATCCACGCCTATTGGTAGTCCTTTAAAAATGTTATTTAAAAAATCCACGCCTATTGGTAGTCCTGGAAAAAATTATTTTAAAAATCCACGCCTATTGGTAGTCCTGGAAAAAATTATTTTAAAAATCCACGCCTATTGGTAGTCCTGGAAAAAATTATTTTAAAAATCCACGCCTATTGGTAGTCCTGGAAAAAATTATTTTAAACAACCACGCCTATTGGTAGTCCTGGAAAAAAAATATTTTAAAAATCCACGCCTATTGGTAGTCCAGGAAAAAATTATTTTAAAAATCCACGCCTATTGGTAGTCCTGGAAAAAATTATTTTAAAAATCCACGCCTATTGGTAGTCCTGGAAAAAATTATTTTAAAAATCCACGCCTATTGGTAGTCCTGGAAAAAATTATTTTAAAAATCCACGCCTATTGGTAGTCCTGGAAAAAAAATATTTTAAAAATCCACGCCTATTGGTAGTCCTGGAAAAAATTATTTTAAAAATCCACGCCTATTGGTAGTCCTGGAAAAAATTATTTTAAAAATCCACGCCTATTGGTAGTCCTGGAAAAAATTATTTTAAAAATCCACGCCTATTGGTAGTCCTGGAAAAAATTATTTTAAGCAACCACGCCTATTGGTAGTCCTGGAAAAAATTATTTTAAAAATCCACGCCTATTGGTAGTCCTGGAAAAAATTATTTTAAAAATCCACGCCTATTGGTAGTCCTGGAAAAAATTATTTTAAAAATCCACGCCTATTGGTAGTCCTGGAAAAAATTATTTTAAAAATCCACGCCTATTGGTAGTCCTGGAAAAAATTATTTTAAAAATCCACGCCTATTGGTAGTCCTGGAAAAAATTATTTTAAACAACCACGCCTATTGGTAGTCCTGGAAAAAATTATTTTAAGCAACCATGCCTATTGGTAGTCCTGGAAAAAATTATTTTAAAAATCCACGCCTTTTGGTAGTCCTGGAAAAAATTATTTTAAAAATCCACGCCTATTGGTAGTCCTGGAAAAAATTATTTTAAAAATTCACGCCTATTGGTAGTCCTGGAAAAGAATATTTTAAACAACCACGCCTCAGTTAGGCCTTGAAAACAAAATTATTTTGGAAATAAAGACTTAATCTTTTCCCCCCACCCCTCTCACTCCCATCAGATCACAAAATCCTTTTTGTCTAATTAATTGAAAAATCCTTTTATATTTCATCTGAAAAGGATTTCCTGAAACCAAATAAAAAATCTAATGGCTAATAGTTGCTGCTTTTTAGCAAGATTTCAATAAAAATTAATATATAAAACGTGCAGGATATCTTTGGGCATTTATTCATTTATTTATGCATACATTCGTTTATCCGGAATCCTTTCATTGGTGCTGCTGGAATAGCAAATGCCATAGTTCGGGTTTTTATTAGACCCTTTGGTATCGTATTAATACATTTACTATTATGACTTGACAGTAAAAAATTTGTCAAATCATAATAATGACCAAAGGAAAATAATACACGCACTCACACACACATACACACATGCACGTTTCACCCATATATTTTTTCTTCTTCCCATCAAAAAAAAGGGTTATGGTCTCAAAAGTATTAAAAGAATAAAATATCCTGGCCCATCACTTAGATACACACAGAAATAAAATCAAACAAATTATATTAACAACAACAATATCTCAATACAACAATGCCAGCCAGATAACAACAATAAAAAACAACAACACATCCACACTCACACACATGCATATAGCCGTCACATATAAGAGACCCCTGGATAGTAGTGATTTGCTCAATAACCCTTGTAATTTGCCACAAAAGACCAACTATCTAACAAACACGCATACACATGCATATATCTCCAAATATGTGTGGGTGTATGTGTTTGAGTCCTTTAGGCCACACAAGACACGTTCGTACACATTAAACTGCCTTGATGTACTATGTGCATAGAAATCATGATTTTTGATGGGCTTCATATCAAAGCCATTGCCAAACACCTCCCCTCCCCTGCCCTTCCTTCCGCTCCCTTCTCCGCAAAATGAAGTAACCCTAAAAAATGATGACTTCTTGACAAACTGTTAACAAAAAAACCCAAGCAGGGAAATACCTTTGAAGACCAGTTCAGAAAAGTTATAATGTTTTCTTAAAGAGGTTACAAACACATTCGAGGAAAAATAAAACGTTCTAAGGCTCGGATGTGCCAAGCTCAATGAAAACCATCAATATACCGAAAATGGGGTTGGGATACGAGTGGAGAGTACAATGGTTAGCTTTTTCAAGAGAATTACTACCACTTCATTGAAAAAAAAAACTCAATTCAGCTAAAATTTTCTAACATAAAATTTTAATTCAGCTAAATTTTTCTAAAAAATGCAATTCAGCAAAGTTATTCCATACAAATAACTTAATTCAGCTAAGAATTTCTAAAAGAAAAGTTGAATTCAGCTCAATTTTCCTGAAAAATTTCAATTCAGCAAAGGTATAGTATGCAAAAAACTCAATTCAGCTAAATTTTCGTATCGAGTAACCTAATTCAGCTAGATTTTTCTAAAGAAAAACTTAATTCAGCAAGGTTTTTATGAGGGAAAACCCAATTCAGTAAGGTTTTTCTGAGGAAATACTCAATTCAGCAAGGTTTTTATGGTAAAAATTAAATTCAGCTAGGTTTTTATAAAGAAAAACTAAATTCAGCAAAGTTTTTTTTGGCGATAAACAGAATTCAGCAATGATATTTCACAGAAAACTCAATTCACGCAATTCAGCTACATTTTTGTAATGAAAAACTTAATTCAACAAAGTTTTTATGGGGGAAAACTCAATTCAGCAAGGTTTTTCTTAGGAAATACTCAATTCAGTAAGGTTTTTAATGGGGAAAACTCAATTCAGCAAGGTTTTTTCACAGAAAAACTTAATTCAACAAGGTTTAAATGCGGAAAAACTCAATTCAGCAAAATTGTTATGGGGGAACTTCAATTCAGCAAGGTTTTTAATGGGGAAAACTCAATTCAGCAAGGTTTCTTCATAGAAAAACTTAATTCAGCAAGGTTTTAATGCGGAAAAACTCAATTCAGCAAAATTGTTATGGGGGAAACTTCAATTCAGCAAGGTTTTTATAGGGAAAAACTCAATTCAGCAAGGTTTTTATAAGGAAAAACTCAATTCAGCAAAGTTTTTATGGGGAAAGACTTAATTCAACACAATTCAGCGACGCCTTCCAGTTGAAAATTTGCAATTCAGTAAAGATTTTCTATAGAAAATGGAAATTCATCAACGATTTTCGTAAAAAAATGAAATTTGGCAAAGTTTTTTTTTTTGTATGAAAGTGCAGTTTTCTTGTAAGTAAAGTACATTTTTCTAACGAAAAACATAATTCAGCAAGGTTTTTTTTTTCGGGGAAAAACTTAATTCATCTAAGTTTTTTGGGATCTTTTTACATCAGCAAAATTTTTCTAATCAAATTTGGCAAATTTTTCCTTAAGGTTTTTATGGGGGAAAACTCAATTCAGCAAGGTTTTTCTGGGGAAATACTCGAATGGTAAAAAGTTAAATTCAGCTAGGTTTTTATAAAGAAAAACTAAATTCAGCCAAGTTTTTATACATTTCAGCAAGGTTTTTTTGGAAAAACTTAATTCAGCAAGGTTTTAATGCGGAAAAACTCAATTCAGCAAAATTGTTATGGGGGAACTTCAATTCAGCAAGGTTTTTAATGGGGAAATCTCAATTCAGCAAGGTTTCTTCATAGAAAAACTTAATTCAGCAAGGTTTTAATGCGGAAAAACTCAATTCAGCAAAATTTTTATGGGGGAAACTTCAATTCAGCTAGGTTTTTATAGGGAAAAACTCAATTCAGCAAGGTTTTTATAAGGAAAAACTCAATTCAGCAAAGTTTTTATGGGGAAAGACTTAATTCAACACAATCCAGCGACGCCTTCCAGTTGAAAATTTGCAATTCAGCAAAGATTTTCTATAGAAAATGGAAATTCATCAACGATTTTCGTAAAAAAATGAAATTTGGCAAAAACTTTTCTTGTAAGTAAAGTACATTTTTCTAACGAAAAACATAATTCAGCAAGGTTTTTTTCGGGGAAAAACTTAATTCAGCTAAGTTTTTGGGATCTTTTTACATCAGCAAAATTTTTCTAATCAAAACCTCCATGCAGCTAGCATTTTCTAATGGAAAACATTATTAGAACACGTTTTTTATATGAAATTCCAATTCAGCTATGATTTTCTAAAGGGAATCCCGATTCAGCAAAGTTTTTCTATTGAAAACCTCAATTCAGCTAGGGTTTTCTAATAAGAAACTCAATTTGGGAAAGTTTTACAAACGAAAATTCCAATTCAGCTATGATTTTCTAAAGGCAACCCCAATTCAGCAAAGTTTTTCTACTTAAAACCTCAATTCAGCTATGATTTTCTAATGAAAACCTTAATTTAGGAATGTTATTCTATAGAAAATTTCAATTCAGCTGTGATTTTTTAAAGGGAACCCCAATTCAGCAAAGTTTTTCCTACTGAAAACCTCAATTTAGTTAAGGTTTTCCAAAGGGACCTTTTTAAATTTTTCTCGGAAATTATTTTTTGTTTTTTGAATTTATTATTTTTTTATTTTGAACTAATTTTTTTCTCGAGTGTGTCAGTTTTTTAAAATTTCCCTCGTAAGGACTACAGTCCATCATCGTCATCATCATCATTGTAAAAGCATATTCCTAGTTGTTGTTATTGGGCCCCAACCTTATCATCACTGGTCCCACTACTACACAACCACCCTATCCCCCACCCACTCTCTCACACACACACCCACACACATGTTTCTTGCTAGGCAATAAAAAATGCTAAGACTAAATAAAAAAGCAAAGCCGAACATGACTTGAAAAAATCTCTTAATCTTTTTACCAACCTTGTAAACACGAACAAAAAGGAATAAAAAACAACAACTACAACAATAACACACCACACACCAAAAGAAGGACATTCCTGGCCACACCAACAACAATTGCCTAAGAAAACTTTCAGAAAGAAAATAACCCTTTTGTGTGTGTGTGTCTGAAGAAACCATGACAATGTTGGAAAATTTGATTGTGTCGTGTGTGTGAGTGTGTGTCCTAGGAATTTTGTCAAATCACCCAAAAAATAAAGAAAGGATATCAAGCAAAAAAGGATCTACCAACGTCATGCTCTTGTTTCGTTTTGTCTAAATTCAATCAAAATTGTTTGGCTCATCAAACATTCAATTACTAACCATAAATTTGCTGACATAATATCCCTACCCTTTACGGAAGGATATGAGGCGAGAATACATGTGTGCGTGTGTGTGTGCGAGCGAGCGTGTGCCATATAGTTGCCCAACCCTGTTCAATTACTTGTTAATAAAATTTTTGCCAATTGTGTTAGTTTAACAATCATAATTTTTTTTACTTCTTATTAAGTGTTGTCAATTGCCAAATGTTGTTGTTGTGGTAGTTGTTGTTTTTTTGCCAACCCCTCCCTAGGCAACAACAACCCTTTCCCCTTATAACAATGACAAAAAGAAGAAAGGATATCGATATTGCCAATTGTTAACAATTCAATTACATTAGTCGTAGTCGAGTTGTCCTGACAAGCCCACCCCACCCCTTCAACCAAAAAATATTAGTGTTGCTTGTGGGTTATGCTTTGAGGATTTCGCACAAGCCAACAACAACAACAACCTCAACCCCTCAATTTATTTTTAGGGATTACAAAAAAGACAAATTTCATCAATATCCTTTGGTAATTTTATCCTTTTTTCTCGGGCAGAGGGGTGGGGGTTACTTCGATCTAGTACTTTATTTGCAAATATGCCCATTTTCGTTCTTGCTTTATCATGTTTTTTTTAGTAAAGGATTTTTATGTTTATTGGCTGCCTTTTATGACTTGTCTATTTTTTATGGTTGTGTCTCTTTTGTTGTTGTTGCTTTGGTATTGTTGTTGTTCTTGTTTTTTGTGCAAATCACTTGACCAATTTGTCAAATTGTTATCTTAATTTGGCAAGCAAACAAGGAAAGGGTTAGTTTTGCCAGGCAATCATAATTTATGTGAATTATTAGTTGCAGTTATGGGAAGAGGGAAAGGGAAAGGGGGGAAGAGAAACGGAATAATAGACAGAGAAGATAATCCAATAGCCGAGCATATGTGGTTAATTTTATGGGGAATATTTTTTTTATTTTTGTTTTTTTGGCATAATTGCTTAAGGAGATTGGGGATTTGATGCATATGTCCTTTTAATCTTAAAAGGGGAATCCCAATTCAGCAAAGTTTTGTAGTGAAAAACCTTATTCAGCTATGATTTTTTAATGAAAAACTTAATTTAGGAAGGGTTTTCTAAAGAAAACGCAAATTCAGCTATGATTTTCTAAAGGGAAACCCAATTCAGCAAAGTTTTTCCCATTGAGAACCTCGATTCAGCTATGATTTTCTAATGGAAAACTTAATTTAGAAAAGTTTTTCTAAAGAATAAATCAATACGGCCATTATTTTCTTAAGAGAACCCCTATTCAGCAAAGTTTGTTAAGTGATAACCTTAATTCAGCTATGATTTTCTTATCGAAAATTTAACTTAGCAACGTTTTATTATAGAAAAATTCAATTCAGCTATGATTTTCTAATGAAAACCTCAATCCAACTATGATTTTCTAAAGAAAAACTTATCTTAGCAAAGTTTTTCTGAAGAAAAATTCAATTCAGCTATGACTTTCTAAAGGAAACCCGAATTCAGCAAAGTTTTCCAAGTGATAAACTCAATTCAGCTGTGATTTTCTAATGGAAAACTTCATTTAGAAAAGTTCTTCTTAAGAAAATTACAATTCAGCTACGATTTTCTAAAGGGAATCCGAATTCAGCAAGGGTTTTCTACAAAAAACTTAAATTCAGCAAAATGTTTTTAATGAAAAAATTAATTCAGGTATGATTTTCTTACGAAGGACTTAATATAGGAACGTTTTTCTAAAGAAAATTTTAATTCAGCTATGATTTTCTAAAGGAACCCCAATTCAGCAGAGTTTTTCTACTGAAAACCACAATTCAGCTATGATTTTCAAATAGAAAACTTCATTTAGAAACTTTTTTTGTAGAAAATTATGATTCAGCTTTGATTTTCTAAAGACAACCCCAATTCAGCAAAATTTTTCTAATAAAAAATTTAATTCAGCTATAGTTTTCTATGAAAAACTTAATCTAGGAAAGTTTTTCTAAAGAAAATTTTAATTCAGCTATGATTTGTTAAAGAGAACCCCAATTCAGCAAAGTTTTTCTACTGAAAACCTCAATTCAGCTATGATTTTCTAATGAAAAACTTTATTTTGGAAAGGTTTTCTACTGAAAAATTTAATTCAGCTATGATTTTGCAATGAGAACCAAAATTCAGCAAAGCCTTTTCTACTGAAAACCCCAATTCAGCTAAGTTGTTTTAATAGAAAACTTGAAATAACCAAATTCCTTTATAGAAAATTACAATTCAGCTATGATTTTCTGAAGAGAACCTCAATTCAGCAAAGTTTTTCTACTGAAACGCTTAATTCAGCAATGATTTTCTAAAGGAAAACTTAATTCAGCACTGATTTGTTCACGTAAAATATTATTTAACCATGTTTTTCTTACAAAGAAACTAATTCAGCAAAGTTTCGCATTAGAAAAATGCAATTCAGCAAAGTTTTTCTAAAGGAAACCCGAATTCGTTACCTAGTCTATCTATTGAAATCACAATGGAGTTTGCACTATTCAAGATAGAGCTTAAAAAATTATGTGGAAAATCTTCCTACCAAAAATTATGATTTTCCGAACATGTTCCGGGTAGACCCTATATAAGGGTACCTCAGATTTTTCGAAATTTTGGAGATTTTGCGTGCGTTTTTCAATCGAATTGTCTCAAATTTGATTTTTCAGGTTTTCTCTGGGTGTCAAATCTTCCTACCAAAATTTATTGATATCGTTTTATGTTTTGGTATAGCTCCCATATAACGGTACCCCCAATATTCGATAATTGGGTAGCTTAGCTACATTTTTTACTAAATTGGTTGTAATAAGATATTTTGGATTCTCATAGGATATAAAATCTCCCTACCAAAAATCAATCAATATTGGTCCTCTTTTTAGCGTAGCTCCCATAAGGGTACCCTCCGATTTTTCATTGTTTTGGGGTGCTTGAGCACGTCTTTCATCCGAATTGGTTCTAATTTGATTTTTCAGGTTCTCACTGGGTGCCAAATCATCCTACGAAAATTAATTGATATCGGTTTAGGTTTTGGTATAGCTCCTATATAACCGTTCCGATCCATTTTCTATATTTTGAAGAGTTTAGCCACATTTTTCCAATAGAAGTGGGTGTAATTTGCTACAAAGGATTCCTGAAGGCTAATATACATATATGCAGAAAATTTTTAGTATTAGTCCATATTTTTGTGTAGCTCCCATATAAAGGTTCCGCCACATTTTCGAAATTTTTTAAGTTTTTTAGCCAATTTTCCCATCGAAGTGGCTGTAATTTGGCCTTCCGGGTTCTTAGAGGGCGAAAAACAATTTCACAGAAAATATTCAATATGGGTCCTTGTTTGGGCATTGTCCCCATATACGGGTTCTGCCTCATTTTCGCTACTTTTTAGGGTTTAGTCACATTTTTCCCCAACGAAGTGGTTGCAATTTGGCATTCCGAACACTTCAGAGGATGGGAAAGATCTTTACAGAAAATTGTCGATATAGGTCCGTAAGAATACCCGAGCCCACTCTCTCATTCCCCAGAGAAGTCCATAAGGGAGCCTTTTTCATCCTCCATTCCCTCCTCCTTTAACCTGTCTCCAATTTTCTCCTGTATTTTTTTTTTTGCTCTTTTCTTCCCAATACCAATTAGCAATTGTCTTAATTACTTTTCATGTTCGCTTCTCTACTTTTAGTGATTCGGACCGGGTCATAAACGTTAACGGATATTTTAACAATTTCGTTAAATTGTTTTTGTTACATTTCGTACAAGTTGTTGTTGTTGCTGCTGTTCTGGTGAGGAAATCCCTTCACTTTTGATGGTGAAAAACCAATATTTACTCTTCTTTAGGCAGTTAGCAGGACAGCTCCCCGAAATGGCCACCCACCGGTCAAAAATCCCATAAACAATTAAATGTTGAAACAATTTCATTACATATTTACCGAGAACAGTTGTCAGCAGAAACAGGCGGCGGAGGTGGAGAGGGAGCGGTCAATCAGTCGTATATGAAGCATAACTGAAGTTGATTACAAACCTTGCAATCCCCTGCCCTGATATCCTCTATCATGTAATAGGACTTAACGATACGTGAAGTTAAAGGATATCGTGTTAAGCGAAGGTTCAGCCGGTACAGTTTGCCAATTTAATCCAGCTTCCCAGAACGGTGTCCCATTGTTGTGTTTTTTCTTCATTTTCCTCTTTGTTGGTTTTTAGCCGGACACCACCAGTCCGTCCGGCTGAACTGTTGCTCTGGTCATAACTATAAAATTTTATGGCTTTTTACGGATAGAATTTAGTTTTTCATTTTAGTTTGTAGGTGGTAGGTTAGTTAGTTAGTAGTTCTTTCCCCATTTTTCACTAACTGGTTAGTGTAAGGGTTCGGTGGGGGAGGGAGGTAGTGTATCATGTCACCAGGTAATTAAGTTCGACTAGGGGGTTGTTTAAGAAATCATCAAAGACCATAAATGAATTTATAACTTTTCACAGGAAATTAGTTTTTCTCTCCTCATCAATTCAGAGTAAAAATGGGCCCCAGAAAAATATTAGAAAAATTCTTCCCCTGATGCCTGAGAAATTTTCTGATACAGAAAAAAAATTCTCAGGGGACTGAGGATTTTTTCTTTAAAATAATTTTAGTGGTACAATTATAGCCTAGGATCTTTTAAAATTAATTTCTAGGGTCTACACTTAGGCGGGTCCTTATAGCCTTGGATCTTTTAAAATTAATTTCTAGGGTCTACATTTAGGCGGGTCCTGTGGGCCACAGCACATTTTTTTCTATAGAAAAAAAGTAGTCCTGTGGGCCACAGCACATTTTTTTCTATAGAAAAAAAGTAGTCCTGTGGGCCACAGCACATTTTTTTCTATAGAAAAAAAGTAGTCCTGTGGGCCACAGCACATTTTTTTCTATAGAAAAAAAGTAGTCCTGTGGGCCACAGCACATTTTTTTTATAGAAAAAAAGTAGTCCTGTGGGCCACAGCACATTTTTTTCTATAGAAAAAAAGTAGTCCTGTGGGCCACAGCACATTTTTTTCTATAGAAAAAAAGTAGTCCTGTGGGCCACAGCACATTTTTTTCTATAGAAAAAAAGTAGTCCTGTGGGCCACAGCACATTTTTTTCTATAGAAAAAAAGTAGTCCTGTGGGCCACAGCACATTTTTTTCTATAGAAAAAAAGTAGTCCTGTGGGCCACAGCACATTTTTTTCTATAGAAAAAAAGTAGTCCTGTGGGCCACAGCACATTTTTTTCTATAGAAAAAAAGTAGTCCTGTGGGCCACAGCACATTTTTTTCTATAGAAAAAAAGTAGTCCTGTGGGCCACAGCACATTTTTTTCTATAGAAAAAAAGTAGTCCTGTGGGCCACAGCACATTTTTTTCTATAGAAAAAAAGTAGTCCTGTGGGCCACAGCACATTTTTTTCTATAGAAAAAAGTCATCCTGTGGGCCACAGGAATTTTTTTCTATAGAAAAAAGGTACTCCTGTGGGCCACAGGAATTTTTTTGTATAGAAAAAAGTCATCCTGTGGGCCACAGGAATTTTTTTCTATAGAAAAAAGTAGTCCTGTGGGCCACAGGAATTTTTTTCTATAGAAAAAAGTAGTCCTGTGGGCCACAGAAATTTTTTTTCTATAGAAAACAGTCATCCTGTGGGCCACAGAAATATTTTTCTATAGAAAAAAGTCATCCTGTGGGCCACAGGATTTTTTTTTCTATAGAAAAAAAGTCATCCTGTGGGCCACAGGAATTTTTTTCTATAGAAAAAAAGTCATCCTGTGTGCCACAGGAATTTTTTTCTATAGAAAAAAGTCATCCTGTGGGCCACAGGAATTTTTTTCTATAGAAAAAATATTTTCTTCAATTAAAAAGGGCAGGAAAACAATTCCGTGACCCTTTTTTAATTTAAGTAGAAGTGCTGTTTTATTAGAATATTTATTATTATTGTTGTTGTTGTTGCGCTCATTGTTATTTTAATTATTATGATTATTATTATTTTTATTGTCATAGCCTTTGATTCGAATGTCTAAAGATCTGCTCTGCGTCTGTGTCTCAACACCTCTTTTTTTGTGGAACAATACCTGAATTTGTTTCTCTATCTCAAGATTATTTACAAAGATGGCGTTTTAATCAAAGATATGCATATGCATGCCTATATGTGAATGTGAGTGCGGGTGGGTGGGTGTGTGTGTGGTCCCTCCCTGACATTTGCTCATCACTTACGCTCTGATTCCTTTTTAGCATAGCAAGTGGGGGGAAAATCATAATTTCAAATCGTTCGTTCGTTCATTTGCAAAACATATCAGCATTTGTAACAGCTTCGCCAACACCACCTACGACACTCCAACCCACCCTCTCTCCTATCTCCTACCGACATCTACATGAATAATGTTTGTTGTTGTTGTTGTTCGTGTTATTTCTTTTTCAGTTATAACAATTGTTACGTTTATTTATTATTTTTTTGCTTTGAATTTATTTTTTTTTCTGTATTCTTCCTCTTCATCTTCTGTTTCTAATGTTTTCTTTTCGCATCTTCAAAAAAAGGACGACACTTAAAATATAAAAACAGAGCAGAACTGCGAATACCCATCCATAGACAATTCACAATTCATGCAATTCACATTAAAAATATCATCACTTAGGACGAAACAAATGAATGAAAGAATGCGGGAATGTGTGATGGAAAAAAAAATGAAATGAACGAACGAATGAATGAATTCACCGAACTGCAGGGCAAGGGAGGGGGGTTGAGAAATAGGTGGCAACGAAGCTACTAAGGTAGTTAGCAGGTGGCTGGCTGGCTGACGGTATGTGATTGTGATTGGAGAGATGCATCATCATAAATTGTATCTGAGTACAACAACAACAAAAATAATTTGCACAAATAGCAAATAAAATTCATAGCGGGTCCTTTAAGGACGAATCCTCAATACCCTAAACATTTAACGAAAACTGAGCACTTAGATTTTTGCATTGGATTTTTATACCCTACACAACTATGTTGTGCAGCACGAAAAGTTTGTAACGCCGCGAAATATTGGTCCTAGACCCAACTTTAAGTATACCGATCGTCATATCTCGACTAGCTGAGTCGATCTAGACATGTGTGTCCGTCCGTCCATTATAATTTGTAAACATGTAGGATGGGTTCTGGCCAATGATCGGTAAAATGGTAAAGATCGGTAAAAAATTAAGAGGATGAAATGGACCAAAAACTCTTTTTTTGTCTGATTTTCTGGTCGCTCCAGAGGCCGCATTTATGACCCAAACTTGTTTTCATTTAAAATAAAAAATCCATGCCCTATCCTTAGGCGTGGATTTTTTAAGAATATTTTTTCCATGGCCTATTCTTAGGCGTGGATTTTTTTATGAATATTTTTTCCATGGCCTATACTAAGGCGTGGATTTTTTTATGAATATTTTCTCCATGGCCTATACTTAGGCGTGGATTTTTTTAAGAATATTTTTTTAAGAATATTTTTTTAAGAATATTTTTTCCTATCCTTAGGCGTGGATTTTTTAAAAATATTTTTCCCATGGCCTATCCTTAGGCGTGGATTTTTTAAGAATATTTTTTCCATGGCCTATCCTTAGGCGTGGATTTAAAAGGAATAAATGTTATGGCCTATCCTTAGGCGTGGATTTTTTAAGAATATTTTTTCCATGGCCTATCCTTAGGCGTGGATTTAAAAGGAAAAAATGTTATGGCCTATCCTTAGGGGTGGATTGTTTAAGTATATTTTTTCCATGGCCTATCCTTAGGCGTGGATTTAAAAGAAAAAAATGTTATGGCCTATCCTTAGGCGTGGATTTAAAAAAAATCTATGGCCTATCCTTAGGCGTGGATTTTTTAAAAATATTTTTTCCATGGCCTAAAGTTTTAAAAGAAAAAAATTCTATGGCCTATCCTTAGGCGTGGATTTTTTAAAAATATTTTTTCCATGGCCTATCCTTAGGCGTGGATTTTTTAAAGATATTTTTTCCATGGCCTATCCTTAGGCGTGGATTTTTTGAGAATATTTTTTCCATGGCCTATCCTTAGGCGTGGATTTTTTAAAAATATTTTTTCCAATGCCTATCCTTAGGTGTGGATTTTTTAAAAATATTTTTTCCATGGCCTATCCTTAGGCGTGGATTTTTTAAGAATATTTTTTCCAAATATTATCCGAACTCTAGGCGTGGATTTTTTAAGAATATTTTTTCCATGGCCTATCCTGAGGCGTGGATTTTATAAGAATATTTTTCCATGGCCTATCCTTAGGCGTGGATTTTTTAAGAATATTTTTTCCTATCCTAAGGCGTGGATTTTTTAAGAATATTTTTTCCTATCCTAAGGCGTGGATTTTTTAAGAATATTTTTTCCTATCCTAAGGCGTGGATTTTTTAAGAATATTTTTTCCTATCCTAAGGCGTGGATTTTTTAAGAATATTTTTTCCTATCCTAAGGCGTGGATTTTTATACCCTTCACCACCCTGTGGCACAGGGTATTATGTCTTTATGCATATGTTTGTAACAGGCAAAAGGAATCGAGATAGACCCATGGTACCTTTTGAGAATATGCATAGAATCACTTTTTAAGTCGATTCTATGTCCGTCCGTCTGTCTGTATGTCTGTCAGTCTGTCCATGTTAAATTGTAAACAAACTACAGGTCGCATTTATGATCCGAATTGGATAAAATTTGGAATAGGTCACTTATTTGGGCCAAGGACGAACCCTAATGAAATTGGGAAAAATCGGATTTAGATTTAGATATAGCTCCCATATATATTCGTCCGAATGGTGCACCAAAGTCCCTATATGTCTTTCGATTTGCACGAAATTTGGCACAGAGTACTGAATTAGGTCTAGAATGATGTGAATTAAGTTTAGTGAAAATCGGTCCAGATTTAGATATAGCTCCCATATATATCTTCGTCCGATTTAATGTAAATGGTGTACCAAAGTCCCTATATATCTTTCGATTTGCACAGCGTACTAAATTAAGTCTAGAGTGATGTATGTATAGTTTCGTGAAGATCGGACCAGATTTAGATATAGCTCCCATAAATATTTTCGTTCGATTTAATGTAAATGGTGTGCAAAAGTCCCTATATATCATCCGATTTGCACCAACTTTGGCATAGCGCAATGTATTGAGTCTGGAATGTATGTATGTTAAGTTTCGTGAAAATCGATCCAGATTTAGACATAGCTTCCATATATATTTTAGTCCGATTTAAGATAAATGGTGTAGCAAAGTCCCTATATATCATTCGATTTGCTCGATATTTGCCACAGCGTACTGATTTGAGCCTAGAATGATGTGTGCTAAGTTTCGTGAAAATTGGTTCAGATTTAGATATAGCTCCCATATATATTATCGTCCGATTTAATGTAAGTGGTGTACCAAAGTCCCTATATATCTTTCGATTTGCACGAAATTTGGCACAGCGTACTGAATTAGGTCTAGAATGATGTGAATTAAGTTTCCTGAAAATCGGTCCAGATTTAGATATAGCTCCCATATATATTTTCGTCCGATTTAAGGTAAATGGTGCACCAAAGTACCTATGTATCATTCGATTTGAACGAAATTTGGTATAGCATACTGAATTAAGTCTAGAACGATGTGTGCTAAGTTTCGTGAAAATCGGTTCAGATTTTGATACAGCTCCCATATATAGTTCTGTCCGATTTTATATAAATGGTGCACCAAAGTCCCTATATATCTTTTGATTTGCACGAAATTTGGCATAGCATAATGAATTAAATCTGGAATAATGTATGTTAAGTTTCCTGAAAATCGGTTCAGAGTTAGATATATCTCCCATATATATTTTCGTCCGATTCAATGTAAATGGTGTACCAAAGCCCCTATATAACTTCCGATTTGCACGAAATTTGGCATAGCGTAATGAATTAGGTCCCGAATGACGTATGTTAAGTTTCGTGAATATCGGTTCAGATTTAGATATAGCTCCTATACATTTTATTCTTCCGATTTTATGTAAATTGTGCACTAAAGACCCAAAGTTTTCCAATTGCCACAACTACCACTTTCCTTACTGATTTATATATATTTTTCATAGCCTATATTTAGGCGTGGATTTTTTAAAAAATATTTCTTTGGTCAGAATGTAACATAGGGGGTCTATAGGGTACAAAAACAGGTGGTAACAATAAATTGAAACAACATTTGTAGCTGGGTGTGTGTGTGTGTTAGTGTGCAAAATTTCTGTTATTATTATTGGTGTTGTTTCCTCGCTCCCCCTCCCCATCGCTCTTCAAATCTCAACTAATGTTGTCTGAGAGGTATATTGGTGTGCACCCTTAATTCTGAACATCAGGTAAGGGTTCGGTAGGCGCCATATGAACACCAATGATGGCTGTTGATGTTGGCCTCCTATCTGATTGAAGGCGTCAGCCTCCGACAGATGGCGGGTGTGAGCCCAGGTGGTGGCTTGTGTTTATTCTATGTGTTAATGTTTTTCGTTTGTTATTTGCAAATTTTTGCTGTTGTTGTTAATAACAATGTTCTCTTGTCGTCGTCGTTGGTGTTGTTGTTGTACTGGTGATTGTTTGTTATTACAAAATAAGAAAGAAAAAAAATGATTTCTTTTGCTGTGCTGTGCTCTGGCTTGGGTTTTTCGTTTTTGATGAATATGTGAAGAGAGGCTTTAGTTGGCAAATCTTGAACACAAAACGTCAGCAGCTTCAGCATCATCAGCAACAATAATATGTATTAAGAACAACACCAGCAACAACAACAACGATGAGGACAATATTATTGTCCTATAGTCATATGCTAATGTTGCTGATGACGTTGCTGATGATGATGATGTGACTGACTGACAAGTCAAGGATTTACCTTAACAACCGACCGACGATGATATATTTTTGTGCTTTCTTATGGAGAGCAATAGAAGTGGTTATTAGGGTGGAGCAAGAAATCAAAGAGAGGTCAGGGAGAGAAGTCTAAAAAAAAAAATAAAAATATTTTGGAGCGACCAGGACAGGCCCTGAGCCACTTCTCTCCAATTTTATTTTTAATATATAACTGTGCTTCACTCCACCCTTTTACACGCATCTAAATCAAATGTAAAAACAAAAATTGTCATTCCATTTAGAAAAGGACAAGAGGACCATGACGATGCCCATGTTAAATAAGAAGTACCCCTTTTGGCATTTGTACGACTTCAGATTTACTGCAATTTTCTAGAATTGTTATCTGCTGCCAGTGTCACCCAGGTGAGTGACAGAACTCATCTCGGCAGATACAATGTTAATGATTTTGTTTCTCATCGAGATGAGCACCAACAAACAAAAACCTGGTTAACAACAACTAAATCTGACTCGGAATGGTATTAGTTAGTAATTTACTAAAAATAACCTTGTAATTACAAATTACAAAGCATACTTTTGGGGGCAAAGAAATTAAAAAGAGTTAACTGGAGACACAAATAACAAAAAAATAAAACATGGATAAAAGAATTTTTTTTTAAACCAGAAAATCCTGTGGCCCACAGGACTACTTTTTTCTGTAGAAAAAAAATTCTGTGGCCTACAGGACTACTTTTTTCTCTAGAAAAAAAAATCCTGTGGCCCAAAGGACTACTTTTTTTCTATAGAAAAAAATTCTTAGTCCCCCAGGACTACTTTTTTTCTATAGAAAAAAATTCTTAGTCCCCCAGGACTACTTTTTTTCTATAGAAAAAATTCCTGTGGCCCACAGGACTACTTTTTTTCTATAGAAAAAAATTTCTGTGGTCCACAGGACTACTTTTTTCTATAGGAAAAGTATTCCTGTGGTCCAAGGGACTACTTTTTCTACAGAAAAAAATTCCTCTGGTCCACAGGACTACTTTTTCCTATAGAAAAAAATGTGATGTGGCCCACAGGATGACTTTTTTTCTATAGAAAAAAATGTGCTGCGGCCCACAGGATGACATTTTTTCTATAGAAAAAAATGTGCTGTGGCCAACAGGATGACTTTTTTCTAGAGAAAAAATCCTGTGGCCCTGAGGATGACTTTTTTCTATAGAAAAAATTCCTCAGGTCCCCTGAGGTGTCTTTTTCTATAGAAAAAAATTCCTCAGGTCCCCTGAGGTGGCTTTTTCTATAGAAAAAAATTCCTCTTTTTCTAGGTCACATGAGGTGTCTTTTTTTTTGAGGATGACTTTACTTTTCTATAGAAAAAAATTCCTCAGGTCCCCTGAGGTCTGTTTTTTCTATAGAAAAAAATTCCTCAGGTCCCCTGAGGTCTGTTTTTTCTATAGAAAAAAATTCCTCAGGTCCCCTGAGGTGTCTTTTTCTATAGAAAAAAATTCCTCAGGTCCCCTGAGGTGTCTTTTTCTATAGAAAAAAATTCCTCAGGTCCCCTGAGGTGTCTTTTTCTATAGAAAAAAATTCCTCAGGTCCCCTGAGGTGTATTTTTCGATAGAAAAAAATTCCTCAGGTCCCCTGAAGTGTATTTTTCTATATACAAAAATTGCTCAGGTCCCCTTTCCATTTGTGTTTTCGTCCTAGCCACTAAAACTGATTGCTTTTTGGAATTGCGAAATATTGCGCCATGTTTTTTGTCAGATGTAGGTGATGAGGCGTGGCATCCTTTCAGTTGCCACCACAGCCATCACTGCCACTACCACTTACAGAAGTACTTCTACATCTGTTGGGCGCAAAGATGATGCCTTCTGATGTGAATCCTAAATAAATTTACATGAAGTGGATAGGCAACACTTAACACATTCTAATTATTCGTGTATGGGCTTACTGGTATTTTTTTAAAGGTGCATGTATGTGAGTAAGGGTGTGTGTGTGTGTGTGTGAACAACAGCAGATAAGTGTTTGTTATGAATATGAATATATGACAACGGTTACAAGTATTGTTACTTACTTGACAATACTATTTATACTTGCATATATTTTTCCATAAGAATGCATTTTATTATTTCAGCCTCCTCTTTACATTTTTTTTGTTTGATTCTGTGTGTATTTACTTTGAACAAAATAAAACAGAAGAAAACAACAACAACAACGGCTACAAATGAAACAAGCTGAAAATTGTAACGCTTCGCCTAGTCAGGCTCGGCAATTCGTTCGCTACAAAGTAACGTAAATAAAACATTTCAAAAAGTTTGCCTACAAAGCTGGAAAAACTAACACCTTATTCTTGTTTTCAAGTGAGCCTTTTCTTCAAGTACCCAGTAGCTGCCTAGCTAGCTGGGCTTTGACGAAGATGAAGCGAAAAAAATGCATATCTCTGGTTGACTGACAGTTAGTAGTTGGCTTTGTTGTTGTTGCAATCCAAATATAACATAGATTATGACGATGGAGAAGGAGAAGAATCAGCATCTGAAAATGTCCTCCTTTTACGAAGTAAATAAGTCAATGACTGACTGCATCATTCTCAAGTGCCAAGTCAATCTCTAATGACCAAGATAAAAGCCAGTCCATAGCACTCGGCTTACATAATATAGACCCGGAAGATATGCAGACACCTTTGAAGTGTAAATAATAATATAATGATGCAAATAGACAATTGAAATTAAAACAAGAAAACAACTTCATATTGACTACATGGACTAGGGGTATATTAATTAAACTGAAGTAATCAGAAAGGATTTTTTCCTTTAGAAAAACAGACCTCGGGGTCCCGCACTATTTTTTTTTCTAAAGAAAAAGAGACCTCAGGGGACCTGAGGAATTTTTTTCTATAGAAAAATAGACTTCAGGGGACCTGACGAATTTTTTTCTATAGAAAAAACCACCTCAGGAGACGTGACGATTTTTTTTTCTATAGACCTGAGAAATTTTTTCTATAGAAAAAAAGACCTCTGGAAAACTGACGATTTTTTTCTATAGAAAAGACAGACCTCTGGAGACCTGACGAATTTTTTTCTATAGAAAAAAAGCAACTCAGGGGACCTGACGATTTTTTTATAGAAAAAAACGACCTCAAACATCAAATTTAGTAAAAAAGGCATTAGGAGACACAATGATTTTTATTACAGAAAAAAGTCCTGAGGATTTTTCCTATAGAAAATGACTCCTTAGGGGACCTGGGGTATTTTATTTTATAAAAAATAATTATTTTCGTTTGTCTATTTTTCCCCTACTTTTAACGAAACTGTACCAAATATTCCGAATAAATAAAAATATAACAACAAAAAACCTCGACAGCTACAACAAGAAGAACCTCGTCATCAAATGCTAAAATATGGAAAACTGATGTCTGATGCAAAAAAAATACTTGGATTTATTCAACAAACAACCATCCATCCAACCATTCGTTGATTTGGAGACGTTCAAATATAAAATCCAAACACACACACACACTCATATACATATGCTCCTAATGTAGGAATGTATGTAAAAAAGCATGCATATGCATTTTGTGTTGATTTATTTCTTACAAGAGTAGAAAAAGAAAACACCAACAAATCTGGCAATGTCTCTCCAAAAAAAAAAAAAAGAAACTGCAGAGCAATTATTCTAGCAGTGGCCGTTTGTTGTTGCTGCTGTTTGTTATTGTATTTTCTCCATTGCTCTTGCCATCATCAACAGCAGCAGTAGCAGCAACAACACTCAACCTCACTCACCCGTGTGATGATGAGAATGATGATACTGAGTGTGGAGGTCTTATCTTCTCAACCCATCGTGCATGCATACACGATGGGTTGAGTTCGTTATTGCATTGCATCGGGTGGTAGAGTGGGAGAACGAAGCATTTATTTATGTCGGGGGTAATGCATATGCAACAACAACATCATCAACAATGGAATCGTTCTTG
>NW_026885417.1:0-63377 GCF_032173495.1 Musca vetustissima | reverse complement strand
ATCGAAGCTTATAACTTGTCAACAGATGAATGATTCTCAATAATTTTAATATCCGCACTACGAAAAATGTTTTGGCAAAATGAAATAAGGTCTGTAATGTTAATAAACCACCGCCGTCAACGCCATCTATTGTTGTACATGATTCAAGTGAGGCGCACCAGTCGAGGCCAACATTCGAAGAATATAACTTATGAACAGATGATGGAATCGCAGCTATTTTTATATCTGCACTACGAAAATAGTTATGACAAAAATAAAGTTTTTTGGTTTTTATAAACCCGCCGTCAGCGCCATCTATTGTTGGACATGATTCAAATCAGCGTCATCAGTTTTTTGAGTCCAATAACCGAAGCGTATAACTTGCGAACAGATGATTGAATCTCAGTTTTTTTAGTATCTGTACAACGAAAAAGTTATGGCAAGAAGAAATGAAGTCTGTAATGTTTATAAACTCGCCGTCAGCACCAACTATTGATGGACATGATTCAAAACAGGCACATCAGTTTTTCGAGTCCACCTTTCTAACAAATAATCGCATTACAATGAAACTGGTGTCATATGAAAGCGTTAATAGTCTACTTTAAAATTTTTATAATAAATAATTTTTATAATAAAAATATTACCAAGGTTAATTAGAGAAAATGTAAAACTAAATGCCAGTTTTAAAAATTACCCTTCATAAAACACCACTATGTGAGTAATTTGTGTCGTTCGTGAACGACTTAGTTCAATTGGACGAGTCAGTCCACTGAACGAGTGAACCTCATAGTTTTCGCGCAGTCGGTCTCTGAACGACGTTGCTCACCTTCAGTGTTGTTCACAGGTGCACTAACTTTGACCAACTGAACGGCGTCAAATAAGAACAATTTCATATAAAATCTGTTAAATTGAATTGAAGGTATGTGTAATATATTGTTGTCCCATTTCATGGAATGCGGTGACTAAAAGATCAAATGCTGCAGTAGTGTTTCACGTATAGCTGGAGGGCCAGTAAAAAATATGAAGCGACATTTAAAAGCAAAGCACCCTCATAAACAGTCCTGGAGCTGGAAACCACGAAAAAGAAAATAATGGAGTTATGCCATCGACCACCACCCCTTAAAGAGGAGAAAATAGGTAGGAAAGTCCTTCGAATGATTGTGAAAGGTCATCATTCTTTACGGTTGATTTAACTGCCAGAATTTAATTGGAATGCGCTGCCATGCCAATTGAACTGAGTAACCATTTGAACGATATAAGCAACTGAACGACCTAGTTCACTTTTAAAAAATGATCTTGTTTGAACACTGAACTGAACGAGATTACCCAAGACTACGCAAGAATTATTGGTCCTAGACCCATTTCTGAACTAGCTAGCCATGTGTGTTCGTCCGTCAGCCCATTATAATTTGTAAACACGAGTTATGGACCAATCGTTACGAAATTTTGCATGCAGAACGGGCTCTGGTCGTTGAACATGCCTATTGTTTTTAGTCATGGTCCGTTATTTTTAGGGGATTAAATTAAACAAAAATTGTCTTTATTGTCGGTTTTTATGTTCGCTCTTGAGCCCACAATTTGACCCGCACATCACGAAATTGTACAGAGAGAGAGAAAGAGAAGGAGGGTTCTGGACATAGGACAATAAGCATGACTGTTTTTATGAAGATCGGGCAATATTCAGCGGGTCAAACAAATCCCAGACTTTTGTGTAAAAAATGACAAAATTTTTATTATGTGGCGTATATATTTAGTCCTGAAAGACATAGACATTAGACCTTTAAATATATACCAATTTTATTTCTGTATGTACTCGGACGTAGGAGATATACGTATTCTGATTACCATTACTACACTAGAGAGTAAATATTTCGCGCTGATTGATTTGAAATTTTACACAAGTTTCCAGTTATGTTTAAGGACGACGCCTTGGATGATCAGATTATATTTTGGGGCTGAAATAGACTAGAAACTTAACTTTTGTGTGCTTTTTCAAGTCGCTCTATAGGCTACAAGAATAAGCCGAACATCACATGGGTGATTGCCTTACCCATTAGAATCGCCAACTAATTAGAATCGCTGTTTTGTCGGTCAATATTCAGCGGGATAAATCAAGAACTTTCTGTTTAAAATAAAAAAAAATGAATCTTATGCCGTAAATGACCATTTCGAAGAAAAATATTATGAAAATATGTCAGGGTAAGAAAGAGTAACGGTTGATCTCTAATCTGTCATGAGGGTGCAAATATCGCGAAATGTTGCCTGGGCACTGAATATAGATCGGCAAAAAACAAGTTTTCCGTGGTAGTTGTATAGGATATCATATGGTCGTCCCCGTCCGACAATACAACTCCGCTTACTGGTCTTAATATATGTAATAAAAAATTATGGTTAAAAAAGTACTATTTAAGTTTTGCATGATCGATTTTTGGATCTACCCAACCAGTCGATGGCGCTGATGACAAGTATTAAATTTCTGGATTTTTTTTTTAAATTTAGAATTTTTTTCTGGGCAAACAGATCCCTATTTAAAAGTAATTATTTTCTTGATTCCTAAATTGGAAAGTGGTAATATTCCGGAGGAGAATTTTTCAATGGTTTTTAGAAGAGAGAAAATATGTATCTCGCGTAATTAAATAGTAAATGGAGTTAATTTGTCCTAAAATTTTTAAAGTAAATTTTTCAAATTTGGATACATAAATCTTTCGGAATCCAGAGGAGTCTTTTTGGACTTTGTTGCTATATCAATGTGTTGCTATGTCAATGTGTCCGTTAATTTAATTTATTTATAACTCAGAATCAATATAAGATCATGATTTATCTCAATCCTTATCCTAATTTAATACCACTAAATTTGTAGTGTATGCCATTGGACGTAAATTTTACAGTCTACAACAACTGAAAATATATTGAAAAAAAAATTAAACAAATAAAAAACAAAAATTTTAAGAAAAAATTAATGAAATAACATTTTATTTCTTGTTTTCTTTTAAAAGATAATAATGTAATAATAATTGTAATAAATTTATTTTAACATAGATTGAGAATTAAATTAAACTAAAATAAAAATAAGAACACATAACACAAAACAATATAAAAATTAGAGATATAAACAAATTTTATATATTAAAACAATTAAATGTAATTATAGTCATAGAAAATTGCCTGCTGTTATTAATAATTCAACTCCATGTTTTTAAGATGAAAGTTTTTTTTTCGCTGAAATTTCTTTTATGAAATTTTTGTCAAAATTAGTTTCTGAATAGAAAAGGAGAAACTTTGACTTTTACTTAAAATTTCATTTGATTTGTGGCTGTAATAGTTTTTTTTTTTTCTTTTTTAAGTTTAGTAATAGTAGAAAATAACAACACTTTTACACACTTATATAATATGTATGTATAGGTATAGATAGATAGGTAGATAATTATCCATTATAGTTTATAATAATAATAGTAATAACAACAAAGACTTAGAACTATTATAAAAAATATTATTTTTCAATCATAATGATGATGATCATAATAATAGTAATAGTAATGATATAATACTGTTCATTTTGTTGTTGCTGATAATGATGACGGATGAGTTTTGAATTTTTTTACCTTATAAACTATTCTTTTGTATGTGTGTGTATGTGAGAATTTGTGTAGGTATGTATGTTTGTTGTATAATATTAGCTACATAACATTTAATTTTTAATTATTTGTTGTTTGTTTTTATAGAAATAAATAAATATTTCTTAAGGTGGTTTCTTAAGTATCAAGTCAATAGAGATAGAGTGTTTTCATTTTATTATATTGTTGTCTCTTTCTTATATACCATTCTCTCTTCTTCTTTTTATTTAAGATTTTTGTCTCCTTTATTTTATAATACTTAATAAAGTTAATTTTTCTTCATTTTCCTTTTATAATTATTATTTATAGCTATTTATTTATTTATTTTTTCTTCATTTTTGTTGTTAAGAGATATCCATTTGTTTTAAAAGAAGGCATTGATGGAAAATTATAAGAAGTTTTTTTTTGTTTTTCTTTTGTCTCGTTTTTTGAAATTAGTAATGAGTGAGCATTTTTGTTTGTTTTTTCTTTTTTTCCTTTTACAATTGAATTGTAGTTGTAATTCATTCTAGATTTTTTGGTTTTAATTAAAATCATTAAAAATATTTAGTTAGTTTTTCTTCACTTTTTTTACTAAATAAGAGCATCTTGTGTTTTTCCTTTTTTGTATGTGTGTGTTTGTGTAAGACAGATAATAAGTGTGTATTATTTTTTGTTTTATTTTGACAATACAACCATGGAAAATTGCTGAACGATTTTTTGTGTATTTGTATTATTCGTTAGGTTTTTAAGTTTTATTTTCGCTTAATTAAAATAGTTAAAGAAATCAGAAATTGTCAGTTTATAGGAGTTAAGATTTAGAAAACTTTGCATTAACGCTCTGGTAAAAATATATCAAGGAAAGGTATAAATAAAAGTAAATTCTTAGTTAATTTCCCCTTTTGAAAACAAAAGACTTAAGACACGAACATACACAGTTTGACTGAATATGTACCTATCAAGAAATTTGTGAATATTGGGTATTTATGAATATTGGGTAATTTAAACACAATAGACATAGGAAATGAATATATTATTTGCATCTTACACGTGTCCGAATTACTGCTTTTATAATTCATAAAATTTTTTTCAGTCGATAAAATTTCTAGATCGTTACAGAATAATTATACAAATTAATAGACAATATATTTGTTCGATGCCGCAAAGTATAGAGGGTGCATTGGCAGTATGAGAAAACAATACACATAGAAACTTTAATTGAAGCTTAATATAACTCCACCCTAAATCAAATTGGAATAGAAACCAGTCTCATAAAAGCGCTAAAAGAGAGGAAAACGTTCAAGTGTTCTTCACAAAAGATATATTTGTTTACGTCACTCAATTATAGATGAAATTTTGAATAAATAAAAAACTAACTAGGTTATAGGTCGTTTCATAAATAACATAATTGATAGTTGTTGTAGGAGACCTACTATAGTTATACAATGGACTGAGGTCACAGTTGTTGCTCAAATGACACACGGATTGATTTAAATCACAAACCCTTTATCATTAAAACCAGGTGATATTTTCTGCCAATTGCATCTACACTTTCAAGAATTTCCGAACATACGCAAATCTGCTTGGAATACTTATCCCATCTTCAGACAGTTTTGGGATACCACAGACTTTAAGGGACTGAATAGCCGCTTTTGTGGATTACTATCATAAAAATCATCGGAAGGGTTTGAATCTCCATGTTGTACAGGATTTTCACAAAAACCGAAGTGGGATGTGTACATATACCAGTTTTAGACCTAAAGCAATTATAATAAAAATATATAGTGAATATTCAAGATACGTATAATCCATGGGGACTATGTCAAGACAAATTGTGACTATGAAATATCAAAATATACATACATAGGATGGAAAAATTGGCTGGGTCCTTCAACATCCGAAAATTTTTAGTACTTTTCAAGGTCCCGTAAGGCCGAATTAACTTCGTAACTTCAAACTAATCAACATTGGAAATACTCAATTATTGGATCTATGCCTAAATGAGGATATATTTATATAGATACTTAAAAATTCGGTTGAAAGGTGTTCGAAATCTTTAAAATGCTGAATAATGGGAGATACTGTTATACGGGGTCTATTCTGAAACTAGGGCCAATGTTTAACATTTTTGGAAGGTACATTTTCTAGCCCTTGAGAATACAAAATATCAAACTCCCAAAGAAAAACTTCAGTACAAAGATTTGACACCCAATGAGAATGCAAAATATAAGAGCCAATTCTATTTAAAATAGTGCCCGAAATCACCGAATATTGGGTGGGGTATATAAGAAAAGCTCTATATTTAACACTAGATTTGCCTTTACGAAAGTGAGCCAATTTGACACATACCATTAAATTGAAGTTCCAAGTTTTTTGACATTGCGTGTGTTATTTTGACATTTTCCTTCACATTCTGTGAGTCTTATTCGTTATGGTGAAAACCAATTTGTGATAAATGATCTACCTTTACATGTTCTTTCGATTGAGCTCGCGTTCGAATACATTTTCGTCTAGGAAGGGTTTAGAGAAACCCAATTTGTTTTTTTTTTTCAAATGGAAGAGAAACCCCTGATTGATCGACTTTGTGAAACTATATCGTGTTCGTTGGTGGGGATTCTTGATTAGGTCCCTCTTGTATCTCCTCTAAAAAAGATCCATATTTTGAAAATTTATAAATTCCTTATAATGCGAACGGAATATATTCGTCAAACATTATTTTTGAAAAGTTGTTTATTATTTCCGATTTTACCCCTATATTAGAACTCTAAGAAATGATTAATCTTGATAGATTCCGAAAAAACGTTCCGATGGATCCAGTTCCTTAGGTACCTCCTCCAAAAATTGTCAATATTTAAACTTTTTTCTTCTTAGTTACATAGCCCTTGTGCTACTACAATGTTACTTAGTTATAAGGTCAATTCTGAGTGGTACGCCACAATATAAAAAAACCGACATGAGAACATTATTAATCAATTTCTCACATATTGGCTCATACTAGCGACTTGTGACCTGTCAAAAGTAGGATCTGCCGTACAGAGTATCCGTACGCTTCACTTTAACTCTGAAGATTAAGAAAAAACCCAAAAAGACAACTGAATAAGCCTTGGGAATACTTTGAAAAAAGAACCATTTTTTTAATGACAAATATTCGCATTTTCATTATAAGACCAAAAGAAAGTTAAATATTGTTATGAGATGAGAAAATGAACCAATAAGCAATGGACAAAAAATGACCTTACTATGCCATAGATAAAATATATATATATATATATATATATATTTAAATTTGAGAGATATGGATCTAAACATATACGATATTACATATCGAATATAATTTTTATCAAATGGCTATGTTCGGCATATATTCAAAACCGAATACCCTTATTTACGTTAGGCAATTCCATTATTTCTCTGGCGTACGAACAAAAAAATATGGTGCAATTATCGGAACTATCGGAAACTGAACTATGCAATACATCCGCATCTGGCTATGATACGTTTGATACACGAATCCATGAACATATTTTTAGGATATGCAGCAATATTTTCATCTACATAGTATACATTTTATAGACCTAAAGATATTGTGGAGGCCCGTTTATTGAATTCAATATTCAATTTATTTATATAAATAAATGTGTTTCTATCATACACCATGAGGTGTAGTGTATATTAAATGTGTCGTTCCGTTTGCAACACATCGAACTATTCACCGGAGATCCCGTAATGTATAGGTATTCTTAATCAGAATAAAATTCTATATTAATTCTCATTGGGTAAAATATACGATACGATATGGGCTCATGTTTCGGTGTAGCCCCCAATATATGTGTACCTTGAATTATTTGGTATTCTGGGGGTTTTGAGCACCTCTTTCAACCAAATTAGATTTAATTTGGTATTTCCACATTTGGTGTCAAAATCTTACTACCACAAAATTATCAATGGCCGTGAATGTTTTGAATATGGCTCCATTTTCGACATTTTAAAGGTTTAAAAGCCGCACCAGGTTGGCAGTAATTTTGTCTTGAGGATTGTTATGTAAAGATTTTAGTTGCACTTTCCAACCGAAGAGATCTTACTTTGGCATTGTGAGTTCCTTGATGTGAATTGTTTCAGAATATGTTCGATATGAGTTCATGTTTTGAAAGATCTCTCATATAAAACAGAGCGTTCTATTTTGCTATTTTGAATTTTTTTTCACATTATTCGGGTTTGTCGCGCACCGACAATGTTCGAATTCTTTGAGGATTAAATAAGTCCTGGTAGTCCTGATATAACCCGCCGTGTTTTTGATATTTTTAATATTTTAGCCACATCTTTTTAAATGGTACAATTAAAAGGTCCCGCTTAATTGTAGGTATGCTGAAGTTCTTATCCTATTTTCGGAACTTGATTATCGATAATTTGGCATTTAATTGTCTGAGAACAAAACAACCTACTAGCAGGAAATTTACTATGATATTGTCTCCATATCCTTTTTTAAGATTTTGTATGCACAGCATGGTGGAGGGTATAAAATGTTCGGTTGAACTTGGCGATTGTTTTTACTTTGTACCAATTCCTTGTTTATGTTTTTACGACAATTCTGCAAAATATAATTTTTTTCTAAAATAATTTTCAAAAATCTTTTAAAAACATTTGGTAATCATCTTCTGGGAGTACATTTTTAGTCTTTCATTTTCTAATACTTTCATCTTCCTTTGGGATATATTTTTTACCAGAGCATTTTCAATTTGCAAAGTTTAGGAAGATGAAATTAAAAAAAAGGGAATAGGGAAAGAATTTTATTCTTAGATAAAATTTAGATAAATTTAGAAGAATAGAAATTTAGTGAGAATAGTCGAGAATAGAACTTAGTTTTAATTAATCAATGTGTGTGTTTTTGGAAGGCTTGTGATTAATACCAATATTTTGTTTCTTGGTATATAATAATACAATTATAACTTAAACTATTATTATTTTTTTAATTAATTTATGTTAAATCTAAAAAAGAAAAGAATAAAGAGTGTCTTTTTCTTGGTATTGTGTTTATTTATTTTGTGTATGTGTGTGGATGAGGATGTAATTTTTTTATTATTCTATATACAAATAAGACAAATAAATAAATTATGCTACTACAATTATGGTTATTTATGTTTGTATGTATGTCATTTTTAAAATAACATTTTAAGACAAAGAAAAGAAATGAAACAAAAAACATCAACAGTAAATATTAATAATTAAATATTAATAGAGTAATTAATATTAAGATTATATTAATTAAATTTATAAAGTAATTATCAAATAAGTGATTTTAATTTTATTAAAAATAAATATTATTATTTAAAATGTGTTTTATGTGTGTGTGTTTTAAATCTCACTCGTTATCACGTGTAAATATTAAAAAAGATAAGACATAAATTATTATTTAAAAAAATATAATTATTTTTAAAATTAATAGTTATAAAATTAATGACTAGTATTACAAAAAAAGTTTTGACATTGAACAACGTTTAGAGCCTTTTTTAAATCTTTGGCATGAAAAATTATTTTTTTTTTTAATTTTTACTAAAATAAATAATTGAGTCTAAAATGTCATTTAAATAATTTTGTGTGTTTTGGTTTGACATTTTGTTTTTTTTTTTCTTATATAGAAATGCTGTTTAAAATTATTGACTATAACAAAAAAGGTGTGTGTGTGTGTGTTTTGGCATAACTGAGTATTTTTATTTCACTTAGCTGGCCATTAATGTTTGAAATAAATAAATTAATAATTTTTTTATTAATTATTATTTTTGTTTTTGCTTTAATGGCGATTGTCATTTAACTTGTTGTTTTTATTTTATTTTTTTCTACACTTTATCTATGATTTGTATTCATATTTTTTCACATTTCTTGTTCTTAGAAATTTCTCAGGGTTTCTTCTGTAGGAATATTGGATTTTCTTTGAATTTGTAATTTTTTTCTTGTTTTCTTTCTTTTTTATTAAAATTTTTGTTATGGTTGTTGTTGCTGGGACTGTTGCTGCTGCTGCTGCTGTTGTTGTTGGTTATGATGCTGTTGCACGGCATGATTTTGATTATTTGTAATTTGTACCGAGGTTTCATTGTCCGTAACACGATGGGTCTTCATGTGGGCACTGCGACTTTTTATTTTATTGAATACTCTGAAAAGACAGATTTTTTTTGGGGAGGAGGGGAAAAGAAAAAAAAGTACACAAAGAACATCAATTGGTTATATTCCATAAAATTTCCTAAATTTATATAAAAATATTGATTTTTTTAAGTTAAAGAAAGCTTTGAAATACAGCATAATTATAGAAGCATGCAGCATTTTTTTATTAAGAATGGTGTATAGATTTTTTGGCCAATTTCAATACTTTAAATAAACATTTATCAAACATGGGCATGCATACAGTAAGATTTTATTAGAAATTGTACATTTTTATTGTTGTTTTTTGTTTTGTTTACTTATCTGTGTTGTTGCAATTTGAAAGGCGTGGACAGAGAGCAGGTGATAGTTGAAAACGTTTTTTTTAATCAAAAATGAAACTTAAAAAAGGACAGAAATTAGTGGAAAGAAAAGTGAATAGAATGTAAAGAGATAATGTGAAAGTAAATACAAAAAGTTAAGAGAAGAAGGCCAAATCGAGGTACGCTCCTGAAACAAAATGTGATCTAAAGAACGATTAATGTACCTATCTTTTGGAACATCCTACAAAATGACCTTTTTTAATTCAAGTTCAAAGGCGGGACCCTTCCTGTATAAACCTGATCTTGAAACTGTAATTTTATATTAATATTCAACTAATTTTAAATTTTATTTATTTCACAAGAAAGTATTCGATTCAACATTCATGGAGTGTAAATCCAATATTTTCATGAGGCACATTTTTAGCCAAGAACAGGATACGTAAATTTAGACTCAATGTAATCTTAGGTAATTGGTCTCCAGCACAGTAAGTATATCTCTGAACCTCGTTGAATTCAAATGAAAATAACTCAGCGATTACTTAACCGATTTTAAAAACCAGTGAGCGGAGCAGTGTAGTGGGTCGGGGCCGACCATACGATACCCTACACAACTTCCATGAAAATCTAACGTTCTGTGGTTCTATATTCTGAGATTGGGCAATATTTCGCGATATTTGCACACTTTTGACTGGCTAGAGGTCAGCAAATGTTATTAATAATCAGTACAGCCCCTCTAATTACTTGTCCAGATTCCCTTCACCGTGCGTTGTGTTGTGATGTTCGGCTTTCGAATCGAAAAGTACAAATAATTAAGTTTTCGGTCCACTTCATCCGAAAAATTATCATCTGATCATCATCTAACATTTTAGGCATTGTCCTTGACCACTACTGGAACCTCATGGAACATTTCAAAGCGATCAGCGCTATATTTCCGCCCTCCAGTGTGGTAATAGGTTACTAAATAATATATGAATACGTAAGCACCTGTAGATATTTAAGTGTAACTCCCGCATCCGAGTACATAGGACAATATTATTAATTTAAAGGTCAACCACTCCTCTTGGATATATTATCAACTTCTTGGGCCTATGTCCTTCAGTGGTAAATATATACGCTATAGAATAAAAATTTTGTCATTTTTCACACAAAAGTTAGGGTCCATTTGACCCGCTAAATACTGACCGATCTTTTTCAAAACAGACATGCTTATTCTTTGGCCCGACCCCCTTCGCGGTGTTTGGGCCATAATTGCGGCCTCGGAAGCGATCAGAAAAACCGACAAAAATAAAGTTTTTGATCCATTTCATCCCCTAAATATAAATCGATCTTTTCCATAAACAATAGGGGTCTTCATTGGCCATAACCCATCCTACATGCGAAATTTCGTGAAGATTGGTTCATAACTGTGGCCTGTATCGTGTTTACAAATTATAATGGACAGACGGACGGACGGACACACATGTCTAGATCGACTCAGCTAGTCGAGATATGACGATTGGTATACTTAAAGGTGGGTCTAGGACCAATATTTCGCGGTGTTACAAAGTCTTGGGGCTGCCAACATAGTTGTGTAGGGTATAAAGACCACACCTCCTCTAGCTCCTGAAAAAAGTATTTAAAGCAAAATCCACGCCTTTTTTAGCTTCTTAAAATTGAGGTACGGGCCAAATGTTTGTAATAGGCAAAAGGAATCGAGACCCATGGTTCCTTTTGAGAATATGCATAGTATCACTTTCTGAGTCGATTTACGCATGTCCGTCCGTCCGTCCATCTATTTTTGTGAACAAAGTGCAGGTCGCATTTATGATCCGATTGGGATGAAATTTGGCACAGTTCACTTGTTTGGCCCAAGGACGAACCCTATTGAAATTGAAGAAAATCGGTTCAGATTTAGATATATCTCCCTATATAGTTTCGTCCGATTTTAGGTAAATGATGCACCAAACTCCCAATATTTGTCCGATTGCACAGCGCACTGAATCAGGTTCATACTTATGTATGCGATGTTTTATTGGAATAAGTTCAGATTTAGATATAGCTCTCATATATAGTGTGAATAATACAACAAACTCCCAATATTTGTCCGATTGGGACAAAATTTTTCATAGAGTACTGAATTAGGTCCAGATTGATGTCTGCGAAGTTTTGTTAAAATCGGCTCAGATTTAGATATAGCTCTCATATATAGTTTCGTTCGATTTTTTGTGAATGATACACCAAACACCCAATATTTGTCCGATTGAGCAAAATTTTGCATAGCGAATGCAATTGAGGAAAAAATGATGTGTGACAAGGTTTGTTGAAACGGTTCAGATTTTGATATAGGCCTAGAATTTTCTAGCCCAAGAAAAAACCACTTTGAATAAATCCCATCTTCATCTGACCCCGAAAAACGTCTCAACATCTCCCGCTTCACTTTCAAGTCAATGCTCTCACAATTCCTATGACACCGAATTTATTTAAATATCTCAAGGGATTACCAAGTTATGAGTAAAATAGGCTGTCATTAAATATTCCACTTGCTCTATTTGAATCTACCGCATCAACAGATGGCGCTGACGGTGTGACATTGCCGAGGTTACCAACTCCATGGGAAATGAACATAATGCTGGATTACTCATAACTTTTGATTGCGTAGAGATATTTGAATAAATCCAAGGTTAAAGGTGTTTATTATTAAAGGAACTTTCGCATTTTCGTTATAAAAACCTGAAAATTTCATTATCAGAAAAATGTTCTTATCCATTACTTTAGAAACACACAATCAGAATTAGAGCACAGTTCAGTGTTAGAAATGGCATACAGAAGTCGAGAGTGAAAAAAACGGAAGTGGAAAAGCAGGACTTTTGTGAAGTAAGGAAATTTGTATTTTCAAAAAACAATTCGATATGTGTAAAACTATAAAAATAACATTCAGCGAAAAATTCGAAAATTGTTTTATTTAAATTTCATTTTATATACAAAAGGGGGTGAGACAAAATTTCGAAGTAGTTATAAAGGTTACCAATTTGTGGAATTGTTTTTTTATTTAAAAAATAACAAGAACATGGACAATTTTGAGGTAAAAGAAACAAACGATGGATTTGGTGTATTATAAATAAATTTGGTTGGACGTGGGGAAATGAGAAAACAGAATGGACAAAAAAAGAAAAAACAAAACTTAAACATTCTGTTAAAAACTTACAATTACAATCCATGTTGTTTGCTGGTCTAATATTGGTGATTTACTTTTTTCTTTTTCAAATATATTGATTTCGAGTTTAATTGATTGTTTTCTTTCTATATTGGTTTGGAATAATTTTTTTTTTTTTTTTTTTTTTTTTTGATAAAGTTGGACAACAGTATGTTGTTATGCGGATTAACTTTACGATGTTTGAAGACTTTCTTTCTTCGTCATATTCAACGATTTTGTTTAAAAACTTCTATGAGCTGTGAATTTTCGCTTTTGGATGTAGTTATTTTTTGTTCGATGTAAAAAATATATATAGAAAATACATATTGAAAAAAATACAACAACAAATAAACAACAATTATTAATATTTATACGGTATATGTGAACAATGCTAAATATTAAATTGAATTGTTAATAATATTAATTGGGATTTACATGAACACAAACAACGAAAAATTCATTAAAATTTGGGCTAAGGTTTCATCTAATAAAGCATCAAGGTTTTCATCAATCAAACACACATATATAAGACTTCTTCTATAAGTTATATATAATTTAACAACAAATTAAATGAACTACAAGCAATAAAAAATAAAAAAAAAACAATTCAGTCGAATTTTTATTTGGGACTTTGTTTTTCGGCATCGTCCTAGTCCTTGAATTGATTGATATTTTTAAAATTATTCTATGCATTTTTATAAAATTAGAAACAAGTGAATTTTAGAGACTAGGACCAGATTCATTAACAAGGAGGCTTTTTTTGATATTAGAATCAAACCTTAAGACTTTGTCGAAAAACCAAAGTACATTCATAGGACTGACAAAAATAAGTTTTCAAATATCGGGCAAATTTGCATCGTTTATCATTTCCGATTTTTTACGGAATCATTTTAAATATTTGTTAAATATAGTATGCCATTTTTATTGCTATAATCAATATTTGTATACCTCCATCTTTAAAACTTTAATACAAGGAATCTGATTTGTCCCAAACTTTGCAGAAGTCAACAACCAGAAATTTCCATTATGCTTCATATTCTTAAATCTTCAAAACGAATCAAAACATAACAAAAATATAACAAGACAACTGATATAACCCTTTCTTCCAATATAATACACTGGGAATGCATGCGCCACCAGTCAATCTGATTTATCGGCGGAGTTAGCATTGGCACGACGTTATAGAGGATCGGCGGCTGACCAATGGGCAAGTCCAAGCATGGTTTAATCCATCTTTTATGCACTAAAAGCAATTGTCGAAGCAATTTGTCCACGTCGATATAGACACCTAAATTATATATATTCTTGATCAGAATAAAATTTTATGACGATTTAGCCATGTACGTCTGTTTGTCCATCTGAATTCGCAATATAAATGGAGCTTTGAAAATTTTCACTAACATTCTTTTTACTCCTAGGATGTTTGGTATTATACGTGGTTTATATCTGTACACGTTTTGGTATTGCTCCCATTTGACGGCACTGCCCAATTTTTGATATTTTTGAAGGTTCTAAGAGCATTTTCTAAAAGAAAGAGCTATTATCTGACATACCGAGTTTTTGGAGGTTGACATACATCTATGCAGAAAATTACCAGCACAGGCCCTTGTTTTGACATAGGTTAGCCTCGTTTTTAAACCGAAAAGTCTCTAATATTGTTTATTTACTATAGGTCAATTTTTTCGATATTTTGAGGAATTTTTAGTCACATTTTCCAAACGAAAACGCTCCTGTTTGGCATTGCGGGGCTTGGTGGTCCATGTTTTGTAATTGTCCCAAAATAATTTTTAGCATGTTTAAGGCTTTCGATTGAAAACTGTGCCTAGTTTTCAATCGAAACTGCATCAGAAATTATCACTATACTATTTACACCCTCTTGTAAGTATCAAGAAATATGCCAGATTTAGAACGGTCAACAGCTCCGTTCTAAACCTGGCATATTTCCAAATCTTGTTTTCCAGACATAAAATAAAAATTTGGTCACTTTAGGCGTCGTCGTTGGGTCTTTGTTCTTCCTGAGTAAATATATACGCCCCAGAATACAAATATTGTAATTTTTATACCCTCCACCATAGTATGGAGGGTATATTAATTTTGTCATTCCGTTTGTAACTCATCGAAATATTCATTTCCGACCCTATAAAGTATATATATTCTTGATCAGGGTAAAATTCTAAGACGATCTAGCCATGTCCGTCCGTCTGTCCGTCCGTCTGTCCGTCCGTCTGTTGTAATCACGCTATCTTCTGAAGGAATTGAGATAGGGTGCTGAAATTTTGCATAGGGTTGTCTTTTGTCTGCAGGCAGTTCAAGTTCGAAGATGGGATATATCGGTCCACGTTTAGGCATAGCTCCCATATAAGGGTACCCGGCAAATTTCGGTATTTTGGGGTTCTTGAGCGCGTTTTTCAGCCGAATTCGCTGAAATTTGGTACATTGGGTTCTTATTGGATGCTAAATGTCTCCACGAAAAATTATAAGTATGGGTCCATATTTTCTGGTAGCCCCCATATAACGGAACCTCCTAATTGTCAGTATTTTGGGGGTTTTGGTCGTATTTTTTCGCCGAATTGGCTGTAATTTAGTGTTTTGAGTTCCTAATAGGTACCAAATCTCTCTAAAAAAAATTATGTATATAGGTCAATTTTTTCGGGTAGCCCCCATATAAGGGTACCCCCAAATTTCGGTATTTTGGGTTCTTGAGCACGTTTTTCAGCCGAATTCGCTGAAATTTGCTACATTGGGTTCTTATTGGGTCCTAAATGTCTTCACAAAAAATTATAAATATAGGTCCACTTTTTCTGGTAGCCCCCATATAACGGTACCTCCCAATTTTCAGAATTTTGGGGGTTTTGATCGTATTTTTGCGCCGAATTAGCTGTAATTTAGTATTTTGAGTTCTTAATGGGTACCAAATCTCTCTACCAAAAATTATTAATATTCGCCCCCTTTTTGGGGTAGTCCCAATATAACCCCTTTTATATATTAAAATAGTTATCTGATATGTTCCGCGTTTTGAGTTTGGTTCTAAGACTCTATTGTAATCATTTCACCTGCGGGGGATAGCGAGGTAAAAAATTAGAACGTAAGGTTCGATAATGAACTATAGCCGCATTTAGACCTAGCCTCTGTGGAGGTTTCAGAAGGAGTGGACCGATATTCCCCATCTTCGAATTTGAATTATCAATTAAAAATTTCTGAAATTTGTATTATGGTTTACATAATTCGATTTTAGACATGTCGGTATAGGTCCACTTTTTGGTATGTTCCCTTTATTTTAATTTCTAGTACCTGTCAGTATATCCATGGTGGAGGGTATCCAAAGTTCGGCCCGGCCGAACTTAACGCTTTTTCACTTGTTCACACAAAAGTCTGGGTCCATTTGATCCGCTAAATATTGAGCGAATTTAATCAAAACAATCATGTTTATTCTTTGAGTGATTTCTTACCCTAAATATAAACCGATTGTCACCAAAACCAATAGCGTCTCTCTTGACCAGAATCGGTCCTACATACAAAATTCCGTTAATATTGGTCCATAACTGTGGCCTGTATCGTGTTTATAATAATGGGCAGATGGACGGACACAGATGTCTAGATTGATTCAGTTAGTCGAGATATGACCTCGGTATATTAAAACGTGTATCAACTACCAATATTTCGCGGTGTTACAAACTCATGGGATCACACTCTTGGGATCACGTTGAAATCGGCCCAGATTTATATATGGGAGCCAGCAACGTACACAGGATTTCATTTCATTTCGGGGGGTAGTACAAAATTAAAAAATCCACTGTTGCAAACATAAATTTACTGTGAAAAAGATTCATTTCGCCGCCTGCGTACGTCCCTGATGGGAGCTGTCATGTAATAGAATTTTAGAGGAGTCTACGTTTATCCATTGACCCCAAATTTTGCTAGCGTACCGAAATAAGACTAGAATTTCGTTTAAATTGGGGGATATTAGGATGCAGCTCCCAGATATACATTTTTCCGATTAAAATAGAATTTTGCACAGTCTACAGAATTGAATATAGAGTGGAGTGTTTCACGATTCTTTTAAATCGGTTCAGATTTACAGTTCTCATATGTAAATATATGGTAGTATATGGTCTGTCCCGTTCGATTTTGGTCCTTTTAATTTGCAATTGGGCACACAGATATATCAATATATTAATTAATAAGACGTAACTGATCTTTAATAACACATTTTAAAATAATCGGTTCGTTTTACATTCAGATTTTTTCAACTTCGGGACCAAAAATTAAAATCAACTTAAACTCCAAAAAAAAAAAAAAATAAATGCAACCAATCCGAAACTACAAAACCAACAACAAACTCATAAACAATAAATTCACACAAAACTTGTTCACTAAAATATCGGTAAATATATATGTTATAATCGATATGCATGTATGTATTATGGTAAATAGCTTTCGTTCAATTGATTTTTCATTTCTCAATAACGTGACAAAAAACGAACAGGGAATGTGAATTTTAGTTTGGGGGAATCTTACTTGCCGCACACCTTGCAGGGAAATTCGGTAATGTCTTTATTGGCATTATTGGGATCTTTGGAATTGCCACTGCCCGGCATGGCTGACTGGCTGCCATTCAATTGCAGTGTATTCGAACCACTGTGCATTGTAGTTTGTTGGTGGTTGTTACTGTTGTTGTTGTTGCTAGCTGAGGAGGTGTTCGCAGACGAGGCATTGGGATTAGTGCTGTTTTGGTTGTTGTTGTTGCTATTATTGCTAGCATTGTTGTTGTTATTACTGTTGCCATTCTGGCTGTTGCTATTGTTATTATGCGTATTACGGCCATAGGTATGAATGCGTGTGTGACCATGCAGGGCTGCTTTAGAAGAAAAGCTCTGCAAAAATTGCGATTTTTGTTTTTTTTGTAAAGCAAGGAGAGGTTAAAGCAAGGTGTTATTGTTGATACTTACCGCTGAACAATCGGGTATTTCACACACATAGGGCTTCGGATCAGCTGTATGATGTTGTATCTGGGGTGGTGTCTCAGTTTTTAGGTGGGTCACTTTATAGTCCACACACAGCTTCTTCCAGAAATAATACATTTGTACACATTCACCCGTGGATTTTGTGCCGAGCTGGAAGGGAGCGATAAGAAAAGGAATGAAATCGCAATTCAGACCTCATGTGAACTGTGGTCTGATTATTTTTCTCAGGTGAACTGAGGTCTCCGATTTTCTTTCTATAGAAAAACTATGGTCCTCAGATGGACTGACGTCTGACTTTTTTCTACAGAGGTCTGATTTTTTCTATAGAAAAAAGTTCCGACCTCAGGTGAACAAAGGTCTGATTTTTTCTATAGAAAATAGTTCCGACCTCAGCTGAAATGGGGTCTGATTTTTTTCTATAGAAAAAGGTACCAACCTCAGGTGAACTGAGGTCTGATTTTTTCTAGAGAAAAACAGTCGTCCTCAGGTGAACTGAGGTTGGATTTTTTTCTATAGAAAAAAGTACCGACCTCATGTGAACTGAGGTCGGATTTTTTTCTATAGAAAAAAATACCGACCTCACGTGAACTTATGTCGGATTTTTTTTCTATAGAAAAATGTTCCGACCTCAGGTGAACTGAGGTCTGATTTTTTTTTCTATAGAAAAAAGTTCCTACCTCAGGTGAACTGAGGTCTGATTTTTTTTCTATAGAAAAAAGTTCCTACCTCAGGTGAACTGAGGTCTGATTTGGTTTTAAAGAAAAAAGTTCTGACCTCAGGTGGACTGAGGTGTGATTTGTTTCTAAAGAAAAAAGTTCCGACCTCAGGTGAACTGAGGTCTGTTTTTTTTCTAAAGAAAAAAGTTCCGACCTCAGGTGAACTGAGGTCTGTTTTTTTTTCTATAGAAAAAAGTTCCGACCTCAGGTGAACTGAGGTCAGACTTTTTTCTACAGAAAAAAGTTCCGACCTCAGGTGAACTGAGGTTTGATTTTTTTCTATAGAAAAAAGTTCCGACCTCAGGTAAACTGAGTTCTGATTTGTTTCTATAGAAAAAAGTTCCGGCCTCAGGTGAACTAAGGTCTGATTTGTTTCTAAAGAAAAAAGTTTCTAAAGGAAGAAGTGTCGACCTCAGGTGGACTCAGGTCTGATTTGTTTCTAAAAAAAAATGTTCCGACCTCAGGTGAACTGAGGTCTGATTTGTTTCTAAAGAAAAAAGTTCCGACTTCAGGTGAACTGAGACTGATTTTTTTTCTACAGAAAAAAAAGACTTCAAGTTTATCTGAGGAAAAAATTGTATCTATAAAAAATCAGACCTCAGGTTCACCTGTTATCAGACCCCAGTTCATCTGAGGTCTGAGTTTTTTTGTAGGGAAAAAATTCACCCAATTCCTCCCCTTCGCACTTACCTCCTTCGAAATTTTACTAAACTCCTTGCCATGTTTCTCGAGGCCCTTCAGGAAACATTCCAATTCCTGGGAGGACCATTTCATTTGGAACGAATTCGATTGGGTCTGTAAGAGATTTAACACGGCCGTGGCTGTATTACCCTGGGCCTGTAGCAGAGTTTGCAATGCCACCTCTTCGGTATGGCTACCCAAGGGTACCGCCGAAGATTTACTTAAATCAATGAAGCGCATTAAAATCTTTTCATCACGCTGACAGTCGGGATTCCACATTAGTTCCGCTGCCACGGTCTCCTCAATTTCCGTTCCGCCTGTTGTGTTGTTGGCAATAAATGCTGGTATCGAAGCCTGATAGGCTGAACCCAAATTCACCTTGGACTCATCGGAGAAGTCGACCAATCCCACCGGGTCATCATCAAAATCATCGAAATTATCGAAGGAGAGTAGAGAGCAACCCAGTTCTTTGAGAACATTACAATAAAGGCCATGACCCTTGCGTTCCGGGTTGAGTATGGGCGCCGGGGTATAGTGGGTCCTAGAGGGTTTCCTTAACTTCGATTTGTATGGCGATAGAGCCTGATATTTGGAATATGATTGGGAGCTGGATGAGTCGTGCGGATGCAATCCGCCGCCGCCAGCCTTAAGACGTCTTTTCAGTATGGAATTGGTTTGATTGGAAAGTGGTTGCAGAGAGGTTGAGGAGTAGGCGGGATTATTACGAGGTGTGTGTAATATTCGAGTTGGTTGTTGTTGTTGTTGTGAAGGAGGAGGTTGAGGATTCACTTGATTGTTGTGGTTGTTGCTACTACTGCTGCTACTTATGTTGCTACCTTCCCCTGCCGTTCCTGCAGGCTGTTCTAATTTTATTTCAATTTTATCGGTGGTACCACTGGTGGCATATATTATCGGTTGCATTAAGGCCTCATTAAGAGAATTTATATGTTGTTGTTGTTGCTGGGAGGAAGCCATATAATGTGTGGGTTGCTGTTGTGGGGCTTGGGTCATCTGTGCATTTCCTGGATTCTGGGAGCTTTGTACTTGTGGTGGTGTTATTGTTTGTACATTATAATGTATTGTTGTTGTTGTCGCCGGGGACGATGTTGTTGTTGTCGCTGCTGTCACTTGTTGGGAATTTTGTTGGGGAAGATTCAGAATCAATTGATTCACATCGTGTGTGGCCAATTGACCTCCGGCATCCAAGGCCAGTTTGAGGGTGGCCTGGTGCGGTTGCTGCTGCTGAAGAGGGTAGGCCAGGTTCTGGGTCATTTGATGTTGTTGTTGCTGCTGCTGTTGTTGGGGAATGTTTGACATTTGCTGTAGCTGCTGCTGTTGTTGTTGTTGCTGTTGCATGGAATTGACAATTTTCAGTTGACCAAAATCTCTGGGCGACGAAGACAACAGCGGATCCTCCGAATTTGGCATCATTTGCGACTGCAAACTCAGCCCAGGCAGATAATACAAATCGATGATGTTCTCCTGTTGACTTTCACAATTCAAATTCATTTGATCTTCGGTAAGGACCTCACGCAACACCTCCTTTACTTCCTCCGCCGTGCCAATGCCACTGGTGAAAAATGATTCCGACAAGGGGGAAGTGGCATTCCGCGAATCACTAAGGAATTCCTGATCCTCATCCAGGAAGGATAAATTCGCCTCGGCAAATTCCCGCAAATCACATTCCGTATCGGCACCCGAACCACTTAGTAAATCTTCAACTTTGATGTTCGAATCAAAGGAGTGGTCTTCGAGGACATTTTTCAACTTCAACACACGATCCTCAACCTGATCGCCGTGATTGCCATTACCACCCGAGAGCAGGGATTCACTAAAGAAAATATTTTGGCTATCACCAAAATGATGGTTGTCCTCAATGTAGGGGGAGGTTTGGGTAACATTTTCATGGCTGGATGGTGGTGTCGGATAGGCCAAGGGTGAATGTAGGGGAGAATTTAAATTGGGTGCGAACTGATGCCCACCTTTGAGGTCATTGGGCAGACTCAGGGTATGGGATCGCAGGTTATTTTGACTAAGTATCGAGGTTGTAGAAGAACTTCCGGAGGATGACGTAGAATTCTGCATAATCAGCTCTTTGGAATGGAAATGTTGGAAATTTGGTAAAGTTTGTTGTTGTTGGCAGGTATTTTGTTGTTGTTGCTGCTGCTGAGAGTCCATAATATTACCGTTCGCATTGTTGTTATTATTACTACTACTTTCGATAACCTCAAAATGTTCGGAATGTTCAGAGGTTGTGGGTGTATTAATGCCAGCCGCATTCGGCTCCATTTTCATAGGCTCTCCATTGCCACCCTCCTCGCTGAGCAGCTGCATGGTGTCCACGGTTTGTAGCAGCATTTCAGCCTCACTGACATTATAGACCTCAGCATCACCAAATAGGCCCGAACCATCACTGGTATAGGTCACAGTGTAGACCTCTCCGCTATTACTGTCCGAACCCTGGGCAATTGTCAGAGACAAAGGGGTACCATCGGCCAAGGTTAAATTTGTGGTGGTGGTATTACCATTCCCCTGATGCTGCTGTGTCTGCTGCTGCATTTGTTGTTGTTGCTGATGTTGCTGCGGTTGTTGCTGTTCCTCCTGTGTTTTCTTCATTTTCCCCTTCGTGGTAACCACCTGAACCTCTGAGGGTATTATAACACTACAATTATTTTTATTGGTTATTATTTGACGTGAAATGCCACCTAGTGGCATATTCGGATTGGGTTGCTTTTGGGTCACCGCTATGCGGGTGCCACGTTTCAACAACTCAATCAGGGTGGAATCTTTGGGATCTGTGGATGTTGAACGGCTGGTCGTTGTATTAATCGTTGTTGCTGCTCCGCTCGAGCTAGATGTTATGGCCTGGTATTTCGTTGAATTGGACGTAGAGGCAGTGGCTGTACCCACTCCAATATTATTCATTGTCTTTTGTTGTTGCTGTTGTGATTGTTTGTTGTTATTGTTGTTGCTATAAATCTCAATACTTTGCGGCAGATTCATTTCGGTCATATTGATTAGGGTTTTGGGCGAATTTTTCATTTGATTGGAGGTTGAGACTTGTTGTTGTTGCTGCTGATTTTGTTGTTGTTGTACTGTCATATTACCATTGTTGTTAATTGTATTCTGTTTGGGATTTAGAAAACTATCCAAATCACTAATTGATCTGCGCATTGTTGTCGGATTGGTTTGATTGTTGTTGGAGGGTGGGGCAGGAACTACAAAGGCACCCTAGGAAAGAAGAAGACGGGAAATATTATTAAAAAAATTAAAGGAGAATACTAAATATATGTACTACGAATAAATATGACACCTGTTCTTCTGAGATCCGATTTTTTCCATAGAAAAAAAAAGCCGATCTCAGTTGAACTGAGATCTCCGATTTTTTGCTATAGCAACCTCAGGTGAACTGAGGTCTCCGATTGAAATTGCATCGAACTGAGGTTTTTTCTATAGAACTCAGTCACTTTAGTTCGGACTTTTTTCTATTAAACAAAATCGGAGACCTCAGTTCGCCTGTGGACGCCTTTTTCTACAGAAAAAAATCAGAATCAGATCACATGATGACGACGTTTTCTCTACAATTTTTTTTTTGACATCTGAGGTCTACTTTTTTCTATAGAAAAAATCAGAATCGTCAGTTCAGCAGAGTTCTACATTTTGTATAAAAAATCTGAAACTTCAGTTCAGCTGGAGGCAAAGGTTTTTCTATTGGAAAAGAAATCAGTGAACTTAGTTCAGCTGAGGTCGGACTTTTTTTTATATAAAACAATCAGACCTCAGTTAATTTAAAAGCGGATTTTTTTGTATAGAAAAAACATAGTCATCAGTTCAATTGAGGCTGGACTTTTTCCTAAAGAAAACAATTCAGACCTAAATTCAAATGGGGGCAGATTTTTTTCTTTAGAAAAAAAATGGGAGACCTCATTTCACCTTGGGACGACTTTCTTTCTCAAGAAAAAATCGCTGAATGCAGTACCTATGAGGATTTTTTCTATAGAACAAAAACGGAGACCTCAGTTCATCTGAGAAAATCGGAAACCAAGTTCAGCTGAGAGCGAACTTTTTTTCTATAGAAAAAATGTATCGGAGACCTCAGTTCAATCTAGGACGATTTTTTCCTCTAGATAAAATCGCAAACTTCAGTTCACCTGAGGTAGGACTTTTACTTAAATTCATCTGAGGAAGACCTTAGCTCAGAGGAGGGCGAACTTTACTATAGAAACAAATTCAGACCTCTGTTCACTTGAAGGTGGACTACTTTCCAGACATCAGTGTACCTGAGGTCCGACTTTTTTCTTTACAAAAAAATTCAGACCTCAGAACACCTGAGGATGAGCTTTTTTCCATAGAAAAAAATCAGACATCAGTTCATCGGAGATCGACTGTTTATGTATAGAAAAAATCTAGCCTCAGATCACCTAAGAAAAAATCGGTCCTCAGTTTCAACTAAGGTCAACTATTTTTCTATAGAAACAAATCAAACCTCAATTCACCTGAAGACGATTATTGTTTATAGGAAAAAGCGACCTTTGTCCACCCGAGGAAGTCTATTTTTATAAAAAAAATCCGAACGAAGTTCAAACAGAGGGTCAATACTTCTGTATAGAAAAGAATTTCGATCTCAGATATTTTTCATCGCTGGACGACTATATTTTTGTATAAAGAGATCCGATCTCAGTTCACCTGAGGACGAAAATTTCTCTATAGAAATAAAATCTGACATCAGTTCCCCTGGGGCAATTATTTTTCTATAGAAAAAAATCAGAAGTTTTGTATAGATAAAATCCGACCTCATTTCCCCTGAGGATGATTATTTTTCTATAGAAAAAAACTCCAACCACCGACTAAAAAAATACGACTTCACCTAATTTCGGTTCAGAAAAACTCCGGCCTCAGCTCATCTGGGGACTATTTTTCTATAGAAAAGTCCGAATTTTTTTATAAAAAAATCGGACCTCAGTTCACTTGAGGATTACCATTCTTCTATAGAAAAAGTCCAATCTCAGTTTATCTAAGACCGAATATTTTTTACAATAAAAATCCGACCTCAGTTCACCGAGGACGACTGTTTTTCTATTAAAAAATCTGACCTCAATTCACAAAAGGATGGCTATTTTTTCTATAAAAAAATCGTCCTCAATTCACCCGGGGACGACTATTTTTCTACAGAAAAAATCACCGATTATTTTATTATTACGATTATTTAAAAAAGAAACTGATCTCAGTTCACCTGAGAATGAAGGTATTTATACCACCCTGGTCCCTTCGCACTTACCTTATTCAAATCTTTACTCCTCTTGCTAATGATCTTCTCCTCTATCAAGGCTCGCACACCAATGCTGGCCGTCTGCAGCGGCGGTCCACTGTTCTCCTTCTTTTCACTCTTCTTCGTTTCGGGATCCTTTTTAAAATAGCCACCATGCAGACGCATATGGCCATTCAGGGCGGGTACATTTTTAAATTTACGATGGCAAAGATTACATTCGACTGGCTTTTGATCGATTTTTACCAAATTAAAAAGTTGGGGATTGGTGGACATGGCATTGGAAAGGTCAATGTCGATTTCTTCCTCTTTGACTTTGGTGGTGACGACTGTGGCCTCTGTGGGCACCGCATTTGAATCTGTGGTGATTTCATCCACGGTGATGGCCACATTTTGGGAGGAGTTGAGCTGAAATACAACAAATCGAATTATTTGAATTCCGATCAAAAATGTATTCGATTCCTACCAATTGCATATTCCAAGTCCTGGGCCTTGGTGTTTGCACTTGTTGCTGCTGATTTGGCTGGGGATTTGTATCGATTTTATATGACTGGGAACTGGTGGGTGACGACACCGTAACCTGGGCCGTTGTCTGCTTCGTCTGCCGCATAATTTTACTGATCAAATCCAATTGTTCGCGGGTTAAACCATCTCCCTCCATATTTCCACTGTTATCGGTTAGGGTTATTGTGGCACCTGGGCCAGAGGTTAGACTACTTGCTGACGATGACGTCGACGACATTGATGACGAGGTGGTTGTAGAGGTGGGTGACAATAGCGTTACGCTGGTTGTCTTCAGTGGTACATTTAAAGCTTTCAATTCTTCTTCGGTTAAAGCTAGACCAGTGGCAGCATCAACTACTGTGCCACCATTTGAGAGATATGTTCCTAGACAGGTGGCACCATCCGGTGAACTGGCATCACCTAAAACGGATAGATCGATTTGTGTTATATTTGTAATTTTGATATGTTCGGGATGCTTACCATTTGCAGTAGCCGGGGATAAACTTAAATTCGAATTGGAATTATTATTTTGCGATCCGGAGAGTGTTTGATTCTGGTGTGGGGTTACAATGCCGGCGTGATGATTTTCGGTATGTCGTCTCAGGGATCGTGCATCACAATATGATTTGCCACAACCTTCAGCTTTACATTCATATGGTTTTTTGTTCCGATGGGTCATCATATGTCCATTTCTGGAAGGAGATTCGAAAGTGGGGATTTGTGTCAACAATTAAACAAACGATTAAAAAAGTAGCTAAGTTTGGCAGGGCCGCTATTTTCTTTTCTATGAAAAAATGTTTTTCTATAAAAAAAAAATCGACGTAGCTCAACTGAGGGCATGTGTTTATAGCAAAAAATCCGACCTCAGTTCACCTGAGGGCGACTGTTTTTCTATAGAAAAAATTTCGACCTCAGTTCACCTGAGGACGACTGTTTTTCTATAGAAAAAATTTCGACCTCAGTTCACCTGAGGACGACTGTTTTTCTATAGAAAAAATTTCGACCTCAGTTCACCTGAGGACTACTGTTTTTCTATAGAAAAAATTTCGACCTCAGTTCACCTGAGGACGACTGTTTTTCTATAGAAAAAATTTCGAACTCAGTTCAACTGAGGACGACTTTTTTTCTTTAGGAAAAATTTCGACTTTTTTCTATAGGAAAAATTTCGACTTTTTTTCTATAGGAAAAATTTCGACCTCAGTTCAAGTGATGACGACTGTTTTTCTATAGAAAAAAATTCAGGGCTCAGTTCAGCTGAGGACGACTGGTTTCCTATAGAGAAAAATCCGACCTCAGTTCAAGTAATGACGCAGTTTTCCTCATGTGACCTCATCAGACCTCACTCATGTGACGATGACTGATTCCTATAGAAAAAATCGGATACATCACATCAACTGAGAACAACTGTTTTTCTGTAGAAACAAATCCGACTTCATTTCACCTGAGGATGAACTTTCTATTAAAAAAACCCGACTTCAGTTTAACAAAGGGCGAATGATTTGCTATAGAAACAATCAGACCTCAATCCATGGTATAAAAAATTAATTCTCGAAGCATATCCACCCCAATATCCATTTATGTTTTTATTATCTGATTATGACAATTGTGTGGCATCTTAAAAAAATGTTTATTTTTTGTTGTCTATTAAAATGTGTGGATAAAAAATCTCTATTTTTGTTGTTGTTGGTTTAAAAATGTTTTTGATTTGTTGGCGTCACATTGTGCCACGTGTTAACAGATTTTTTTAGTAGCTGTCAGAGGAAATTCATCACCGTGCCGGAAATGATTTAAGTGGGTGAGACACATTTTCGGTTGATAAGCATATGTCAAATGCCGAAAGATGATGAAGAAGGTGAAGAAAATTAGAAGACGAAGGCAAAAAGTCAATGTAAAGTATCGTGTCGTGTCATGTCATGTCATGGAAAAATGTTTTACTAAAAAATAAAAATAGGAAAAATAAAACGCACACACAAATATCATAATCGTCAGGTGGAATATTAGTTCATGTCGTAATATGTGTCATATCACAACAAAGAGAACAACAACAAATTGATGGAATTTCTGACAAATTTTATGGGCGTTTTATTTCCATAAACATTAAGAAAATGATAAAAAAAATGAGGAGGGTATAAGGGTATAAGTTTGGGATTTATTTTTAAACATGACGAAATATTTGTCTGGGGTTTCATAGGTTTGTAGTATCGTTTACGGATTTATAGGTCTTCAATAAAAAAATAGTTTTTATGTTTCATTTTAAATAGACATCTAACAAAATCCGTAAATAATTTTGGAGAACCACTTATGATTGTTTTTAACTCTATTTCGGAGGCATACAAATTTCCAGATTTATTTTTCCATCATCACAAGATCGAAATAAAAATTATAGCCTTGACACTGAATATACAGACAATGGGGTGGAACCTTTGTACGAAATCATGGGCCTATTTTTACAAATACACCGAAATGACAGATTACCGCCACTTAGGTTGCAAAATGCGGAAAAAAACTTCAATATACCGACAATCAGAACGTGTAGTTATATGCTAAAAATTTTTTTCCAACAATATCACAAATCCAACTCGCTGGGAAAATGAGCCTAGGAGTATTAAAATAGTTAGCATGAGACAGGGCCGTTATATGGCGGATAAACGTGGAACGATACTAATAACTCTTGGTAGGAATCTTTGCTACAAATTGTGAACCCTAACAATCAAATTAGAGACTATATGGTTGAAACACATATTTCAAGTCCTCATAATATTAAACACTGGGGTTATACCTGAACGCGGTAAAGACCCAAATGTTAAAATATTAACAATTTTGTTGAAAATCGTGTCTGAAATCCTCAGAATACCAGATATTCAGCATACTGTTTTTTATATGGTGATAATCCAAAATATAATATTACAGCCACATTGATTGAAAATCGTACCCAACCCGCCTAAAAAGCGAACCAATATTTGTCATTTATAGATTATTGCCAAATTGTATTAATATACACAGTGCCGAATTTTGGATGTATGCCTATAAGCCCGAAACAATCGACAGTGTGTATGTCTTCGAATTCGAGTCAAATCCAACAAAAGTTGCAACTCGAAAACTTTGATATGGCGACATTTCCGTTTTAACAATGTAAAACGGTAATTTCTGAATGGCACTCCACAATTTGGTCTCGAGAAGTTCGAAAACCGAACAATACACTATGACAATGGGAACTCTCACACATCAGTTCAAACCAGTGTTTGTTTGACCGATCAAAACGTGGAATTGATATGTCATACGAGAAGTAATTGACACCCAATTACTTATTTTTGATGGTCAATGATTTTCGTTGCCGAAACATCCGAGAAGTTGATTCGTATGCACACAACAAAAAATCAATCGACCGTGTTGGTCCTTTCGCCTGTTCCATTGATAAACTGGTAATGTGGCGATTATTTCGTTCCATAGAAGCGTGAATCGCAACCTATTATCTAAGCCCCACCACAATTTGTTTGCCCTCGAAGTCTTCGGAGCCCTTCATTACAATGTACGATCTCACACACCAGCTTAACCCAGTGTCGTTTTGTTCTGCCAAAACGTGAAATGGATAGGTCAAAAGCCCTGACGTGAATACCAATGATTTCTATTAATTCACACACATCATGGAAAACTATGTGTGGTCTTCAATTTTCGTAGCCCCAATATGGTCTGTGAAATTTGTTAATGGTAAAAGCACTTCGAAGCAAATAGTCGACCGTTGATCGGCAAAATCGGCCAAGAGACGCTTCACCAACGTAGGACGATCAATTCTGAGTGGTACACCAATATTTGTTTGACTTCGAAGTCTTTGGAGAAATTCGAAAGCACAATCTGAGAAGAAGTATTAGTGTGCGCCATGACAATACGAACTCTCACATATCGGCTAAAAACTAGTGCGTTCGTCGGGCAAAAAAGTGAATTTGATATGGCATCCGGCGCATAGGCCTCACTTCCTGTTTATTTCCACACATTATGAAAAAACGTCGCATGTATCCTTGGCAATCCTTGGTGGCTGCGGTCCCACTTGAGCAACGTAGAGCGGTAAATCAGTGGCACACAATCATTTGTATGCCTTCGAAATCCTCGAATAAAAAATTTAAAAAATTTAAAAAATTTAAAATCGTGAATGGGAAGTTCCCTTAATTGGTCCAAGGATGAATCCCGATGAAATTTGTTATAATCGGTTCAGATTTAGATATAGCTTCCATATATATTTTCGGTCCATTTTATGTAAATGGTGCACCATTGTCCCAATGTATTATGTTACTTTTGTACAGCGTACAAATTTCAACCTGTACTAACCCTTAGTCGGTTCAGATTTAAATATAGCTCTCATATATATGTTTGTACGAATTCATCATAATGGTGCTCCAAACGACCCATGGATTATCTCATTTACACGAAATTTGCTACATCTCACTGTATTGAGTCGAAAATGATTAGTGCTGTGTTCAAATCGGTTCTGATTTTTATGTGGGTCTGATATATTATATATTGTCTTCCGATGCCATGTAAATACATATAAATAAATAATACACCTACGTCCTTCAGAATGGAACGTATTTGAATGTGTTACAATAGAATTCTTTGGGTCTATGATTTATATTCCAAAGTTGTGTAGGATATCATATAGCATATTACCGACCCATTGGTATTATTTTCTATATGTCAATCCTATGGGTGTACTCCACCTCGTTCAGTAGTAAAAAATATAATCATTACCTTTACCTAATAAGAGTTTCGTATGGGACGTTTTATGTTCTAAATATTTTATGCATTTTTTCTAAAATTAACTTTCTTTCTTTAATCCTAAAAATGTCTTTTATAAAAAAAAAATATTTTTTTATATTTTAATAAAATTGACACTTACAAGTGATCTTGTCGCTTAAATGCCTTTGAGCACATAACACACACGTATTTCCGTTCGTCACTGTGCGTCAGTTTGTGTTTGGCCAAGGCAGATGCATTTCCAAAAATTTTATTACAAATCTGTAACGAGACAAGATAAAATAAGAAAAAAAATTAACATCAAATATTAAAATAAACCACCAAAAAAAGAAACAACAACCCATTTTAAAAAATTGGATCCACCACGCCAAAAAATATTTGAAACAAAAATATGTTTTAATTAGATGACGAGCTGTGGCGTTTTTCCGCCTCTGCATTCCCTTTTCCATTTGCCTTAAAATTAGATTCTGTTCTATTTTTTTTGCTATTCTTTACACATTTAGCCATCCATTCATACAAAAAATATGCGCCATCCTATACCGCGTCTTCCCTTCCGTTTCAGGGATCCATGTCTAACCATGTGAATGGTTCGGTGTTTAATTTTTCTTGTGGTCGGAAGGGTATGGCTATGACGATTGGTTACTGTTTTTGTTGTTGCAGCTGTTAATACTAATTGCGTTGTGGTTTGTAGTTTGCTTCAAACATATAGACAGTCAGACATACATCCATACACACATGTCTCGAAGCAATTTCTTTTTTCATTATTTTTTGTTGCTAGTACCACTATATGAACACCAAAAATATATATAGAGAATGCACTGGGAAAAATAATAGAGTAATTTGCAGGGCCAAAAGCCAATATTTTTTAAAAAGTCATGTCTTTGGTAAAAAAAATGTTCTTTAAAAAACCACGCCTTTGGCGAAAAAATATTCCCTAAAAATCCCATGTCAGAAAAAAAAATATTCTTTAAAAATCCACGCCTATGGTCGGAATATTTCTTCGCTAAATGTTATTTAAAACCACACCTACCTTGAAAAAAAATATTTTTCAAAATCCATGCCTTTGGCCGGAATTTATCTACAAAAAAAAAATTTAAAAATCCAAGCCTATATCGGTACTATTTTTTCAAAAAATTATTGAATAATCCATAATTTTTGGAAAATTTTTTTTCTCAGTGTATTTATGTTTATTCATGTTTTTTGTACACATCTTGTCAAGTACATTTCATTTTTTCTTGTCTCGGACGAAGAGAATGAAGCGAACGAAGACGTAATGAAATTAAAAGAAAATACATTCCTTTATGTTTTAGAAATTGTTCGTCATTTTTTTTTTTCAATTTTTTTGCTGAAACTAATTGGTATAGTTTCGTAATTTTTTTTCTTAACAAGATGATGCGTAAACGCACTAAATGAGAAGAAGTCTATGCTTTGCTTAGGTTTCTTTACTAGTTGTTGTACTAATTCTAAAAAAAATAGCAAAACAAAAAATTTTAATAAATATTCAAAAATTGTGTTACTTTAGTTTTCAATTTAATTAGAAATGTATGGTAGCAATTTTTCCTTAGTAATGAGATCAGAACATGTTTTTTTGACGGGCAGACCTTCACAGTGGTTGACGCGCTCAGTGAACAATGGCGAAAAAATTAGCAATTAGTAACACGGCTGATGGCAGTGTTAATTTTAAAGAAAAAAATAAAAGAAATCAAGATATATTCGGCCGAGGCGTAGGCATAGTCTAAAGTCCATAAGAAGCGTGGATTTGTTAAAGAATATTTTTCAAGGACTATATGAGCCGTGGATTTTTTAAAGAATATTTTTTCAAGGCCTATCCAAGACGTGGATTTTTTAAAGTATATTTTTTTCAAAGACCACTACAAGACGTGGATTTTTAAAGTATATTTTTTTTCAACGACTATAAGAGGCGTCTATTTTTTTAAAGAATATTTTCAAGGAGTATAAGAGGCGTGGATTTTTTAAAGAATATTTCTTCCAAGGGGGTGGCGTAGGGGATGATAGATACCAAGCAACGGCTCTGATTAACTTTAACATGGCGAAGTCCAGGCTTATCTTGGTCCCTCTTTCATCTATAAAAAAAAATGGGTTGAGTCGTCGGGTTAGTTGCCCACTCTCGGAAAACCCAACCTACTATGAAAAAGCTACGAAAACGAAAACCAAACCCCCCTAATGTTGACGACCCCCGCAAACATATAAAGGACCACGATCTGCGAATTTGCACTTGGAATGTGCACACGTTGTACACAACAGGCGCAGTTTTCGCTTTGGCGGATGTACACGTTTTGGCGTAAGTAACTCAGATGATTATGCCCTGTATTATAGCTGCCATGAAACGAGACATGAATTTGGCTGCGGATTTATGGTTAACAGGAGAATAAAAGACCTCGTCTACAGATTTACTCCAGCAGATGAGCGAATGACTATAAACCGTATAAAAGCGAAGTTCTTCTACATCAGTCTCATTTGCGCCCATGCTCCGACCGAAAATAAAGACGAACAGACCAAAGACATATTTTACGAGTGCCTAGAAACAGCATATGACCGTTGCCCTGGCCATGAAATTAAAATTCTCCTAGGAGATTTTATTGCAAAAATCGAAAGGGAAAATATCTTTGGCCGCACCGTCGGAAAATTCAGCATTCATGAAGAAACATCTGACAACGGCATGAGGTTGATTGAAAAAAACATAGTGTTAGCAGCAACAGATTCAATAATCTCGATATACACAAGGCCAACTGGATCTCTCCTGATCAAGCAAGGAGAAATCGAATTGATCATGTTGTGATAGACGGAAGGCATTCATCCAGTGTTTTAGACGTCCGATCGATCTGAGAAGCGAATATCGATTCGGACCATTACCTTGTGGCAGCCAAGGTACGCACACGTCTTAATGTACAAGCAAAGGTGCGATTTAACACAAAACGGAAACTCGACTTCGAAAAGCTGCAAACACAACATGTAGCCGTGGTCTACTCCGCTCAATTTACCCACCTGCTTGAAGAAAGCACTTATTGTCCCGAAAATAGTATAGAAGCACAATGGCAAAGAATTGTCCACTCCCTCCCTGCAGCAAAAGCAACACTTGGGTACCAAAAACCACCACCAAGAAAACCATGGTACGATCAGGAGTGTCGTAATGATAGTGATGTGAAAAACGCAGCGTATAGGGCAACCCTGCAGACAGTAGCAACACGTAATGTGATGTAGAATTGTCGGGAGAAAAGGTGAGAGGAGAAACGTGTTTTCAGAAAAAAGAAGAAAGAACAAGAAAAACGTGAGCGTGAGCAAATCGAGATGTACAGGAGTTAGAATGAAGTCCGGAAATGTTACCAACGAGTAAAACACCAAACCGAAGGCTTTGGTGCAGGCATATCCTCCTGTAGAGATGAAAAAGGAAACCTAATGGCAGCTTCTGGTATGATATAGTGGCGGTGAAGAAGATACCCCAGAACCAATAATAGATGATGGTATAGAGTTTATACCACCTAGCCAAGATGAGGTCATAAAAGCTCAAGGACAATAAAGCAGCAGGAGCCAACGGGTTATCGACTATTCATGAGTGGTGCTCAGATGCTGGTCAGGAGCATGCACCAGCTGATTTGTACAATTTGGCTAAAAGAATGCATGCCAAATTATTGGAACCTCAGCATCTTGTGTCCCTTGCACAAAAAAGAAGACAAGACGATATGTGCCAACTATAGAGGGATAGTTCCCATCGCATATAAAGTGTTATCCAACGTACTGTGTGAACGACTGAAGCCAATGGTCAATGACATTATTGGACCATACCAATGTGGCTTCAGACCTGGCAAATCTACTATTGACCAGATTTTAACTCTGCGCCAAATCCTGGAAAAACCCACGAAAAACACATCGACACATTCCGCCTATTCGTCGACTATAAAGCCGCATTCGACAGCCTTATCCGTTCAGAGGTGTATAAAGCCATGTCTGCGTTTGGCATTCCTGCAAAATTAATTCGGCTATACAGGATACTTTAACAGGCACAAGATCAGCAATTAAAGTCGGAAATGACCTCTCTTTAATAACGAACGAGGATGCAGACAAGGTGATGGTTTGTCGTGTGACCTTTTTAACATCCTGCTGGAAAAAGTCATACGGAAGGCAAAAGTGAACAGAAATGGCACTCTATACACCAAACAACACATGTTACTCGCCTACGCTGATGACATCGAACAATGAGAGCCACCTTTGAACAAATTGAGAAGGAGTCTGCCAAAGTGGGTCTGGCTGTAAACGGCGAGAAGACCAAGCTGATGGTATCAACGGGCAAGACGTCCAGTACACTCGGACCAGTTGTGGAACTTGAGAATTACAGTTTCGAGGTAGTCAAAGATTTTATATACCTTGATACCGCCATAAATAAAACGAATGACATCAGTTTTGAAATTCGGAGAAGGATAGTGATGGCCAAGAGATGCTACTATGGTCTGAGCAAACAACTCAAAGGCAAGGCCACTTCCCGCCAGACCAAACTCACACTCTACAAGACGCTGATACTACCCGTGCTGTTATATTGATCTGAAGCATGGGTACTTACGCAAGCAGATGAGGCAGCTCTTGAAGTATTTGATAGACACATTCTCCGATATATCTATGGGCCGATCTGCGTTGACGGTGAATATCGCCGTCGAATGAACCATGAGTTGTACCAGCTATTCTCGGACATCGACATTGTTAGACGTATTGAGCTGCAGCGACTACTTTGGCTAGGTCATGTTGTGAGAATAGATGAAGATGCCCCAGTCCAGAAGGCATATAAAAGCGCAGAAGGGGAAAGGCCAAGAATACGATGAAAAGATCAAATCGAATACAATATTGCCGAAAATGGTCTTTCAAATTGGAAAAACTGCGCAAAAGACCGACACGCATGGAAATCTTTTGTAAGCTCGGCTTATGGAACGAAAGTTCTGTCACAAGCCAGCTAAGTAAGTATGTAAGTGAAGGGTATCATATAGTCGGCCCCGTCCGACTGGTTTTTATAAGACACATGGATTTTTTTAAAAATATACTTTTAAGGGACTATAAGAGGCATGGATTTTTTAAAAATATGTTTTAGAAGAGGCGTGATTTGGCTAAATCTACATATATTCAATAGGATCCCCAGTGAATATTTCAAGATGTTCAAACCAAAATGACAATTTTAATCTCCACCTTATTGTTAGGCGTATAAAAATTTGGTAGTAAATTTTTAAAATCAAAATCATTTTTTTTTATCTCACCTGACACTGCTGCGGACCGTGACGACTGGGCGCCGAAATCTTTGAACGATTTTTCTTTAAGATTTTCGCAGAATTTGCAACGCTGCTGTTGTTGTTGCTATTATTATTATTTGCTACTGTTGCTCCTCCCACTACCGTGGGAGATTGTGACAACGCCGACGATGATGATGACGACAATGGGCCGCAAGGAACTTTTCTTGCACCGTGACTTAACGATGTTATGCTGCGGGCAATTGAGTTACCACTACTGCTGTTGCTGCTATAGCTAAAGCAACTATCGTTGCTGCTCGAACTGAAATTGCTGTTGCTGCAACTGTTGTTGTTGTTGGAAGTGTTGTTGCTACTATTATTTTGAGTGCTAAGTTGTTGTAACAAAGTACCATTCGAATGATGATTAAGGGAATTCAAAGAGTTGTTGTTGCTGTTGGAGTTGCTGTTACTGCTGTTGTTGTTGCCATTTCCCGACGTACTACTATTGCTCATTATCTGAGCCAATGATGTAATGTTGGTGGTGTTGCTGCAACTGCTGCTGCGTATTAGACAATTTTTTATATAACTATTGGTTTTATTCACACTTGTCGGTGTGGTATTGGTGGACGTTGAAACGGTTTGTACGCCAGATGCTATAACTTTGTTGCCAATATTTGTTACATTGTTGCTGCTGCTGTTGTTGTTACTACCGTTGTTGTTGTTATTACTGGGGGAGGTACGTTTACTAATGGTAATCCGATTCTTCAATGAACCATTTAAACTTGTGTGAATTATTGTATTATCACTGGTGTTGTTGTTGTTGCTGCTGGGGATGTTGCTACTATTCACTTTGGCGGAATTCACTTTTGTACTATCACTGGCACTGACGCTGGTATTTTTCAAAGCTGCAAAAACAAATTAAAAAAAAAAAATGTATTGGTTTTCTATATAGGCGTTGACTTTTTAAAGAATATTTGTTCATGGTCTATCCAAGGCGTGGATTTTTTAAAGAATATTTTTGAGATGGCCTATGCAAGGCGTGGATTTTTTAAAGAATATTTTTCAAGGCCTATGCAAGGCGTGGATTTTTTTAAGAATATTTTTGAGAAGGCCTATCCAAGGCGTGGATGTTTCAAACAATATTTTTTCAAGGACTATAAGGAGAATGTTTTTCAATGCCTTTCCAAGGCGTGGATTATTTAAAGAATATTTTTTCAAGGCCTATCCAAGGCGTGGATATTTCAAAGAATATTTTTCAAGGCCTATCCAAGGCGTGGATGTTTCAAACAATATTTTTTCAAGGACTATAAGGAGAATGTTTTTCAATGCCTTTCCAAGGCGTGGATTATTTAAAGAATATTTTTTCAAGGCCTATCCAAGGCGTGGATATTTCAAAGAATATTTTTCAAGGCCTATCCAAGGCGTGGATGTTTCAAAGAATATTTTTTTAAGGCCTATCCAAGGCGTGGATGTTTCAAATGCCTATACAAGACGTGGATGTTTCAAAGAATATTTTTTTCAAGGACTATAAGAGGCGTGGACTTCTTCAAAAATAATTTTCAAGGCCTAAATAAGGCGTGGATGTTTCAAAGAATATTTTTCAAGGACTATCCAAGGCGTGGATGTTTCAAAGAATATTTTTCAAGGACTATCCAAGGCGTGGATGTTTCAAAGAATATTTTTTCAAGGCCTATCCAAGGCGTGAATGTTTCAAAGAATATTTTTCAAGGCCTATCCAAGGCGTGGATGTTTCAAAGAATATTTTTTTAAGGCCTATACAAGGCGTGGATTATTTAAACAATGATTTTTCAAGGCCTAAATAACGCGTAGATTTTTTAATGAATATTTTTTCAAAGACTAAAAGAGGCGTGGATATTTTAAAGAATATTTTTTCAAGGCATATCCAAGGCGTGGATGTTTTAAAGAATATTTTTTCAAGGCCTATCCAAGGCGTGGATGTTTTAAAGAATATTTTTTCAAGGCCTATCCAAGGCGTGGATTTTTCAAAGAGTATTTTTTCAAGGCCTATCCAAGGCGTGGATGTTTCACAGAATATTTGTTTCAAGGCCTATCCAAGGCGTGGATGTTTCACAGAATATTTGTTTCAAGGCCTATCCAAGGCGTGGATGTTTCAAAGAAAAATTTTTTAAAACCTATCCAAGGCGTGGGTGTTTCAAAGAATATTTTTTCAATGCCTATACAAGGCGTGGATGGTTCAAAGATTATTTTTTCAAGGCGTAGATGTTTCTAAGAATATTTTTTCAAGGCCTATCCAAGGCGTGGATGTTTCAAAGAATATTTTTTCAAGACATATCCAAGGCGTGGATGTTTCAAAGAATATTTTTCAAGGCCTATCCAAGGCGTGGATGTTTCAAAGAATATTTTTTCAAGGCCTATCCAAGAAGTGGATTTTTTGAAGATTATTTTTTCAAGGTCTATCCAAGGCGTGGTTGTTTCAAAGAATATTTTTTCAAGGCCTATCCAAGGCGTGGTTGTTCCAAAGAATATTTTTTCAATGCCTATCCAAGGCGTGGATGTTTCAAAGAATATTTTTTCAAGACCTATCCAAGGCGTGGATGTTTCAAAGAATATTTTTTCAAGGCCTATTCAAGGCGTGAGTGTTTCAAAGAATATTTTTTCAAGGCCTATCCAAGGCGTGGATGTTTCAAAGAATATTTTTTTAAGACCTATCCAATGCGTGGAAGTTTCAAAGAATATTTTTTCAGGGACTATCCAAGGCGTGGAAGTTTCAAAGGATATTTTTTAAGGACTATCCAAGGCGTGTTTTTCATTTTTTATATGTTTTCAAGGCTTATCTAAGACAAGGCCTATCCAAGTTGTAGATCTTTCCAAGGCCTATTCAGACGTGCATTTTGATTATTTATTTCATTTAAATATTTATTTCCAAAATCAAAGTAACACATCTTTAAAAAAGAAAAAAAAATAAACCCTTTGTACTTACACGCTGTTTGTAATGTTCCCAAGACATCAGCCAACATTTCTGGATCTGGATAACCAATGGTTAATGCATTATCCAGTGTTGTGGCCGTATTTGCACTGGTCGACGTCGTCTGTGACTGTGCCGGTGACGATTGCTGTTGCTGTAGCTGGTGTTGATGCTGCTGCGAATGTTGGTGCTGTTGCTGCTGCGAATGTTGGTGCTGTTGCTGCTGCTGATGCTGTTGTTGGGCCGACTGTGTGTGATTGTGACTGATGTAATGTGACGCTGAGGCTGCTGATGAGGCGGACGATAAATTGGAATCATTGGAATTGACATCTCTTAGATGTAGTGTCACAGAGGCTTCGGTACCCACAGAAGCACTACACATCAGCACACGTGGCGCCGATGATAGACTTGTCGTCAATGGCAGGTGAATACTTTTGGTAACCTGAAAAGAAATATTTGAAGGCAAATAGGAGGAACATTATTAGTCACTTGGTTACAAAATATTATTTTAGAATTATATTTTAAAGCATTATTTGTAATTTATATTTGTCATTGTTGCAATTTTTACTGTGGGGGTGAACAACAAAAAATGTAAATGTTCTGCAGAATTTTATATTTCGCTATGCTGAATGCTTGCGCCAACATTTATAATTAATTAGATTATTTGTTTGATTTTTTTTCTGTGTTGACAATAGACAATTCATTTTGATGACTGCATTTTGATTTCCTAATATTGTTGCTAATCTGCAGACATTTGCTTTAGATTTTTGGCAGTAAATAATAGAGAGTTCTATTTTTATTAATAATGCATTTTAAATTTGCTTCAGTACTGAACAACAATGTTGAATGCAACATAATGAATCTCAAAAGCGAATTTAGAAAAAAAAAACAATAAGGAAAGCAGTAAAGTCGGACGGGGCCTACTTTACGATACACTTCACCACTTTGGCATATTCAACAGAATCCTAACAGAAGTCGAATTTTTGAAGGACCAGTAAAATGATATTGGATCCCTAAACATGTAATTCTGCAACCGATACAAAATTTTTCATTTGGTCAGATTTAGAAGCTATATCTAAATCTGAACCTATTTCAGGAAACTTAACACACATCATTCTAGACCTAATTCATTACGTGCATCATTTACATTAAATCTGACAAAAATATATGGAAGCTATTTCTAAATCTGAACCTAAAATCAGACTAAAATATATATGGGAGCTACATCTAAATCTGAACCGATTTTCACGAAACTTAAGACACATCATTCTAGACCTAATTCATTACACTGTGCCAAATTTCGTGCAAATCGAAAGATATATAGGGACTTTGGTGCATCATTTACATTAAATCCGACGAAAATATATATGGGAGCTATATCTAAATCTGAACCGATTTTCAGGAAACTTGGCAGACATCACTCTAGGCTTAATACAGTGCGTCATGCCAAATTTCGTGCAAATCGAAAGATATATAGGGACTTTGATACACCATTTACATGAAATCGGACGAAACTATATAAGGGAGCTCTATTGAAATCTGAACCGATTTTCAGGAAACTTGGCAGACATCACTCTAGGCTTAATACAGTACGTCATGCCAAATTTCGTGCAAATCGACAGATTTATAGGGACTTTGGTACAGCATTTACATTAAATCGGATGAAAATATATATGGGAGCTTTATCTAAATCTGGACCAATTTTCACGAAACTTGACAGACATCACTCTAGTCTGAATTCAGTACGTTATGCCAAATTTCGTGCAAATCGAAATATAAATAGGGACTTTGGTGTACCATTTACACGAAATCGGACGAAATTACATATGGGAGCTATATCTAAATCTGAACCGATTTTCAGAAAACTTAACACACATCATTCTAGACCTAAGTCAGTACTCTATGCCAAATTTCGTGCAAATCGGAAGATATATAGGGACTTTGGAGCATCATTTACATTAAATCGGAAGAAACTATATATGGGAGCTATATCTAAATTTAGACCGATTTTCACGAAACTTGACAGACATCACTCTAGGCTCAATTTAGTACGTTATGCCAAATTTCGTGCAAATCGAAAGATATATAGGGACTTTGGTAACCGTTTACATGAAATCGGACGAAACTATATATGGGAGCTATATCTAAATCTGAACCGATTTTCACGAAACTTGGCAGACATCGTTCTAGACTCAATTCAGTAAGTTATTCCAAATTTCGTGCAAATAGAAATATATATAAGGACTTTGGTGCACCATTTACATTAAATCGGACCAAAATATATATGGGAGCCATATCTAAATCTGGACCGATTTACACGAAATTTGGCAGACATTACTCTAGGCTCAATTCAGTACGTTATCCTACATTTCGTGCAAATCGAAATATAAATAGGGACTTTGGTGTACCATTTTCATTAAATCGGACGAAAATATATATGGGAGCCATATCTAAATCTGGACCGATTTTCAGGAAACTTAACACACATCATTCTAGACCTAATTCATTACGCTATGCCAAATTTCGTACAAATCGACAGATATATAGGGTCCATTTACCTTAAATCGGTCGAAAATATATATGGGAGCTATATCTAAATCTGAACCGATTTTTCACAATTATGATAGGGTTCGTCCTTGGGACAAACAAATGAGCTGTGCCAAATTTCATCCAAATCGGATTATAAATGCGACCTGTACTTTGGACGGACGGACATGCATAAATCGACTCAGAAAGTGGTTATATGCATATTCTCAAAAGGAACTATGGGTCTATCTGGTTTTCTTTTGCCTATTACAAACATATGCATAAATACATAATACTCGGTACCATAGTGTGGTGCAGGGTGAGGGGTATAAAAAATATAAATGGTATAGGGTGCACTGTTATGGACCCCCTTCGACTTTAATCCTTTTTCTTTCAGCTTTAATTAAATAAATCGATTTAAGCCGATTACAATACAAATTCATATTCGATCTGGTTGTATCCATTTAATACCAAATAAAATACGAATTTTACATTTTCAACATTCAGATATTCTGAAAAATAATTGAAATATATTTCACAAGAGCCAGCAGCCGTACACCTGTGGTCGGTATGTGTGGCAGAGTGCTTTACATTCTAAAAATACAATTCGATATTTTCAAGAGAAATGTTGATGGACTGGAAAAACAAGTGAATGATGAGAAGTGTAGAGGTAATGTACATTGATGGTACATACACCTGTGGCTGATTGATAGTTTGAGGGAATGAATGGAAATATTTTTTTTATTTATTTGAAATAAAAGGCTTTTAAAAAATTCAAAATAAAAGATAGACAGACACACACGAAAAAATACAACTTAAGCTCCATATATATATATATATATATATATACATAAAAAAAAAAAAAAAAAAAAATTTATTGAATTGAAGAAAATATTTGTTTGTTGTAGTTTATAGAACATGACGTTGTTGTACATGCGGTCGACAAATATATGCATAGATATATGGGAAAGAAGAAGACTTATGCTTCATGCACATCGAAAGACACACCGACAGACTATGAAGCAGACAAATGCCGTTTGTATTTAAATATTTTTTGTTGTTATTATTTTTTCTATTTGTTTCGTTTTCTTCAACAGACAATTCGTTGTGCCCTAAATCCATTCTAAACAAACAGGACCATATGACAGAGATAAGAAGCCAAACATGTTTCTTCTTTGCAGGTTTTTTTGAATTTATACGATTGGTACTGTCCAACGAAATAAGAACAACAACATCGTACAACATCAACATGAGTACAAATTTATGCATAAACTAAGAGAAAAATGCGCTTCTAGCCAATTGCAGATAACGAAGATATTCCACATTACATGTAGATATGTATGTTCCTACATACAAACAAAAATAAATATGTATTAGTACAATAAAAATATGTTTTATATAATTCTTCAAGAGTTTGCAGTTATTTTAATTTATTTCAATTTTGTCGATTCCCTTCTTGTCGATTGGCGAACGTATAATTGATGGAATTGAACGAAACCCTTTCAAAATGCATTTATATCCCGAAATTTAACAATAAGAAAGGATTAAAATTTGGCGATTCTCCAAAATTCCTAGGATTTTGTCTATTGTTGTATCAAATCAATAATGCCTAATTTCATTTGAATTATTTCGTCCGGTTTTTTTTTTTGACCAACAAACGGAGGGTATATCGATCAACCGAACATGGATATTATTAAACACTTGAATAATTTTATTAATTATTGTAGACAAATTGTACACGTTCATTGGGAAAATATTTAAGATTATTCCAAGTCTATATCTGGCCAAAAAGAGTTATTACAAGAAATGAGCATTCTGGCTGAGTAGTCCTGACCCGCCAATAGTAAGAACCCTGTTTCGATATTAACCATTATTGTTTGAAATTGGGGAGTTCACTTAAAATAAAAATCTATACAATAATTTTGTAATGAAACAAAAGTCATTCCCTGGCTGGCCTATGCATTTTTACTTATTCTATATATCTTATTCTATATATCTTACGAAAATATATATGGGAGCTATATCTAAATCTGAACCGATTTTCCCGAAATTTACCACTCATCATTCTACACTTAATTCATTACGGTATGCCAAATTTTGTGCAAATCGAGCGATATAAAGGTACTTTGGTGCACCATTTACATAAAATCGGTCGAAAATATATATACGAGCTATATCTAAATCTGAACCGATTTCCACGAAACATAACAAACATCGTTCTTGAGTTAATTCAGTACGCTGTACCAAATGTCGTGTAAATCGAGCGATATATAGGGACTTTGGTGCACCATTTACATAAAATCGGACGAAAATATATATGAGAGCTATATCTAAATCTGAACCGACTTTTCCCATTTTCAATAGCCTTCGTCCTTGGGTCAAATAAGTGACGTATGCCAAAGTTCATCCAAATCGGATCATAAATGCAACCGGTACTTTGTTCACAATTTAACATGGATAGACCGACGGACGGACGGACATGCATAAATCGACTTAAAAAGTGATTCTATGCATATTATCTAAATGAACCATGGGTCTATCTCGTTTAATTTTGCCTGTTACAAACATATGCACAAAGACATAATAACCTGTACCACAGTAGGGTGAAATGTATATAAATATATATTTCAAAAAAAAAAAAAGCGTTAAGTTCGACCGGGCCGAATTTTGTATATCCTCCACCATAGATATACTGACAGGTAGTTGAAATGAAAATATAGGGAAAATACCAAAAAGTCGACCTATACCGACATTTCTACAAATCTATTATGTAAACCATAACACACATTTCAAAATGGATAATTATACCCTTAGTCTTATGGCTAATGAAGGTGTATACACTCTGACACGGTGAAAATGTGCCTCATCGAAATATATTTGTTTTAGACCCTATGTTTCTTTGGACAAAATCAGAAAATTTAGATTTCATCCAAACTTGGTCATCTTACTATTTCTTCCAAATTTAGTTCAATTTCGAAGATGGGGAATATCGGTCCACTCCTTCTGGTACCTCCCACACAGGGGCTAGGTCTAAACGCGGGATATAGTTCATTATCGAGCCTTACGTTCTAGTTTTTTATCTCGATATTACCGCATGGTTAGAATCAAACCCAAAACACAGACGCAGGCACGGTTAAACTGTTTGGTTTGTTGCTGTATACTAGCAACACCAAAAATGTCGTTGTGTGCTTTTGTCGCGATGTGACAACACACAACAGTGGGAAAGGTATGGAATTGTTTGTAAATGCCTTGTTAACCTCGAAGTGAGGCTCCAGCGAAATTCTCATACAGTTTATGTCGTTGGTCAGCTAAGTACTTCGCTTTGTTACAAGAGACATTTGGGTATGAAAAGTTTTTTGTATAGAAGCAATAGCTTCTGGGGAGATATCCCAACAAAAAACTAAGGGAACTGATGAGGATCAGTGGCGTGATCCGAAACTATAGTCTTCCCTGCCTTACCCCTCGGCAAACAATGTCATACATTCCCCACTAATAAATAGTTGTTTTTTATAAAAACAACAAATTGGGATTCAGCCTGAAATTGGTATAATGGGTTTATGGTGGGACATATACGACTACAAAATACCGGAAATTGGAGGTACCCTTATATGGGGGCTATCCGAAAAAATATACCTATGTTCATAATTTTTTGTGTAGAGATTTGGAACCTATCGGTGGAAAAATACGATTAAGACGCCCTAAATACTGAAAATTAGGAGATACCGTTATAAGGGGGCTACCAGAAAAAATGGACCTATATTTATACTTTTTTTTTGAGACATTTAGTACCCACAAATGGGGGTACCCCTATATGGGGGCTACCCGAAAAAATGGACCTATGTTCATAATTTTTTGTGGAGAGATTTGGAACCTATTAAGAACTCAAAATACTAAATTACAGCCAATTCGGTGGAAAAATACGATCAAGACTCCCAAAATACTGAAAATTAGGAGGTACCGTTATAAGGGGGCTACCAGAAAAAGTGGACCTATATTTATACTTTTTTGTGGAGACATTTAGTACCCAAAAGGAACCCAATATACCAAATTCAGTGAATTCGGTTGAAAAACGCTCTCAAGAACCCCAAAATATCGAAAATTGGGGGGTACCCTTATATAGAAGCTATGCCTAAACGTGGACCGATAAATCTTATCTTCGAACCTGACCTGCCTGCAGACACAAGACAACCCTATGCAAAATTTCAGCACCCTATATCAATTCCTTCAGTAGATAGCGTGATTACAACAGACGGACGGACATGACGAGATCGTCTTAAAATTTTACCCTGATCAAGAATATATATACTTTATAGGGTCGGAAATGAATATTTCGATGAGTTACAAACGGAATGACAAAATTAATATACCCTCCATACTATGGTGGAGGGTTTTTTTGCTTTTGGATTTTGAAAAAAAATATAAAACAATATCCACGATTAGATATTTTTTTCAAAAATATTTTTTTAAATAATCTACGTCAATATTTGGTCTTAAAAAATTTGTGTTAAAAAATCCAAGCCAGAAACAAGTAATAATAAAATTATACTTTTCAAAATATTTAATTTTAAATCATTAAACAAAGTTTTCAATCATGTAACTGGATATATTTCCCTTTATTATTAATAAATGTTTTTGTTTATATACCTCTACGCATTTTCAACTTCTGGGGCCTACGCTCGATTCTATCATGCAAAATATATATTTTCCTAATTTTATTACTTCTCGTCTCCATCTGTCTTACAACACCCTGTCACATCGGCATCCTACGTTTGCAAAAAACTAACATTACTTCCTCAACATAACAACAGCAACAACAACATATGTTTCCGGTTCAACATAGACGACTCATACTCATACATATTTTTTTCCCACAACTGTTTATGTCGTCATAAAATTTCGTTAAAAACCTAATTTCATATTTTTTTCTCGCTAATTAACAATAAATTTTCATATTTACAAACACCCAACAACGAAATATTTAAATAAACATTTAATATTGTGTATTTTAATGATTGTTATGGTAATTCATTGTTGTTATTGTTATTATTATTATTTTTCGGGATTTTGGTAATGGTATATCCGTTTGTGTTTTTGTTCATCATCAACAAAATATTTCCCGCTTAAAACCCCAAATTGTATTTAAAAATTTTGAAATGTTTATGGCGGGAAAAGGAAAGACGAATGCACTCGTCTAAAAACAAATCCAAGTAATTGTATGTGTGTTTGGTGTGTCGGTGTGTTGCATGATTCATATGTCAATCAAATGTCAATGTCAGTTGGAAAATCATCGAATAGAAATAAATTCTAACAAGCTGAGTATGCTGTCGATATTTATGAAATATAGAGGTGAGAGTGACTGTATGTATGTTTTTGTCGGTGAGGATCACCGTGAGTGGCATATGACGTAAAAATGATGCCAAAATATAATAACAAAAAAAGTAGGAAGCATAACCTAGACACAACCTCTCTCATGACATGAGAAAAATACTTTTACTTTTTTTTAATTTTAATTATTTTCAAATTATGTCATGTTGTACCTTGAACCGCAGATAGGCACATGATATATTGACAAATGAGCATCATTGAAGGTAATGCTTTGGATCGTATATATACCTCATTTGGTGATATATTATCCATTTCGGAATTAGTCGTACTGCTCACCAGAGAGACCGTCAGATGGACGGGTATTTTTAAATAAATTACAAACTGTATGAAATGTATTTCGTCCAAAAATAATTGGAGTCTATAGCCGATATTTCGATGAACCACATTTTAATACCCTTCACCACACTGTGGTACAGGGTATTATGTCTTTGGGCATATGTTTGTAACAGGCAAACGGAAACGAGATAGACACATGGTTCCTTTTGAGAATATGCATAGAATCACTTTCTAAGTCGATTTATGCATGTCCGTCCGTCTGTCTGTCCATGTTAAATTGTGAACAAAGTACAGGTCGCATTTATTATCCGAATTTGATGAAATTTGGCATAAGTCACTTATTCGATTTGAACGAAATTTGGTACAGCCTAATGATTTAGGTCTAGAACAATGTGTGTTAAATTTCCTGAAAATCGGTTCAGATTTAGATATAGCTCCCATATATATTTTAGTCCGATTAAATGTAAATGGTGCACAAAAGTTCCTATATATCTTTCGATTTGAACGAAATTTGGTAAAGCCTAATGATTTAGGTCTAGAACAATGTGTGTTAAGTTTCCTGAAAATCGGCCGTGATTTTGATATAGCTTCCATATATATTTTCGTCCGATTTAAGGTAAATGCTGCACCAAAATACCTATATATCTTTCGATTTCCACGAAATTTGGCACAGCGTAATGAATTAGTTACAGAATGATGTGTGTTAAATTTCCTGAAAATCGGTTCAGATTTGGATATAGCTCCCATATATATTTTCGTCCGATTTAAGGTAAATGGTATACCAAACTCTCTGTATATCTTTCGATTTGCACTAAATTTGGCACAGCGTAATGAATTAGGTATAGAATGATGTGTGTTAAGTTTCCTGAAAATCGGTTCAGATTTATATATAGCTCCCATATATATTTTCGTCCGATTTAATGTAAATGGTGCACCAAAGCCCCTATATATCTTTCGATTTGCACGAAATTTGGCACAGCTTACTGAATAAAGTCTATAATTATGTGTGTTAAGTTTTTCTGAGTCGATTGACGCATGTGCGTCTGTCCGTCTGTCTGTCCGTCCATGTATTTTTGTGAACAAACTACAGGTCGTATTTATGATCCGATTTGGATGAAGGGCCTATTTTTGTTCGATTTGCATGAAATTTGACAGAGGGTATTAAATTAAATATAGAGTGATAACTAACAACAAATGGTGTATGCAATGGTTGCTCAATTAGGTCCATATGTTTATATATATATATATATAGCTCCCATCCCGATCTCATACAAATGGTACACCAAAGAATCGAAGACAGCCCGTTTGACATGCAATTTTCATTGATTTCAGAATGGTATGTGTTTTTTCAATTGGTTCAAATATCTATCTAGAGAGCATTTAATTTTGCCCGATTCCATCACAACGGTCCTCCAAAGATCCTATGTCTGTTCTACCTACAAGGCATTGTAGATATCTTTTGTATTTACCCAAAGTGGTGAAGGTATCATATAGTCGACCCCATCCGACTTTAGAACTTTCCTTACTGGTTTTTAATTTAGCATTCTTTAAAAATTCCAAAATCTCATTCAGTCACTTCTTCTAAATTAAAATAAATGACAGACGTTGACAGGTTTGTGTCCCTCACACTTTCCCCGCATTTCACTGACATTGATGAGATATTATTTTCTATATTTTCAAATTATTATAATTGTTGTCAAGTACCAAGGTTCACTACTTTGACAATTGTCTATTATTTTAATTTATGTATTTAAATTTTAAAAATACTTTGTATTTATTTAACATAGATAGATCACTATAATTTTAAACAATATACTATTTTTTTTTTTCATTCAAAAACTAAAATTATAAGGAAGACAAGGCATCTTTTACATTGTTTCTTAACATATGGTCAAGATTTTTTGTGACATAATTTTGTTGCATTCATACAATGCACAATGGGTGATTCTTTGAAAGGGTTTAAATATTTCTAAAAACTCAAATGCAAAGATTAACAGGAAATATATTCTGTGATATGCAAACATGTTGACTACAGACGTGGATATATTAAAAAATATTTAGTTTTGAATACGCCCTGTATTTTAGCTGCCAATGAACCAGACATGAATTTGACTGCGGATTTATGGTTAATAGGAGAATAAAATACCTCGTCTCTAATTCGCTCTAGCACATGAATGAATTACTATAATCCGTATAAAAGCGATGTTCTTCTACATCAGTCTCATTTGCGCCCATTCTCCGACCGAAGACAAAAATGGACAGACCAATGACATATTTTACGAGCGCCTACAAACAGAATGACATGACATTAAAATTCTGCTAGGAGACTTTAATGCAAAAAGCGGAAGGAGGAGCGAATATCGATTCGGATCATTACCTTGTGGCAGCCAAGGCAGTCTTAATGTAACAGAAAAGGTGTGATCAAACACGATACGGGAACTCTATGTCGAAAAGCTGCAAAAAATCAATAGGTAGCATAAGCCTACTCCGCCAAACTTACCCACTTGCTTGACGCAAGCATTCCTTGTCCCAATAATAATATTAAAAAACACAATGGCAAAGAATTACCCACTACCTACAAACTGCAGCAAAAGCAACACTTGGGTACCAAAAACCACCATGAAGAAATCCATGGTACGATCCAGAATGTCGTAATGCTACTGAGGCGAAAAACACAGCGTATAGGGGAGACATGGAGATAGAGTAAAACACCAAACCGAAGTCTTTTGTGCAGCCACATGCTTCTGTAGAGATGAAGTTGTAAATCTGATAACAGATACATACAGTGTATTGAGGATCTGGAAGGCGCATTTTGTAAAGCTTCTGGTATCAAATAGTTATGGTGAAGAAGATACCCCAGAACCAATAAGAGATTATGGTATATATTGTATACCAACTAACCAACTAAGAGTCGTCTGCGTGACATGGGACAAATTGATGGAAAACGTTTTATAGCAATATTGATACACGCTATTCGTTACGCCGCACTGTCCAAAAATTTAATCTCAATCGGACACCCGTTCGAAATACCTATGAAAGCTATGGCTGCATCTGCACCAATTTCAACAGAACCCGTTATTGAAGTCTCAATTTGATACGTTGTGCAAAATTTCGTGTTATCGGACAAACATTAGGAGTTTGGTGCACCATTTATGTTAAACGGGACCAAAATATATATGGAAGCTATATCTAAAAGCTTCTGGTATCAAATAGTGCTGTTGAAGAAGATACGCCAGAACCAATAATAGATGACGATATACAGTATATACCACGTAGCCAAGATGAGGTCAGAATAGCAATCAATCGGCTGAAGAGTAATAAAGCAGCATGTGCCGATGAATTACCAGCCGAACTATTCAAGACTGGTGGTCAGTTGCTGGTCAGGAGCTTGCAACAGCTGATTAGTACAAATTGACCAGAGGAATGCATACCCAACGATTGAAACCTCGGCATCCTGTGGCCCGTGCACAAAAAAAGAGGACAAGGCAATATGTGCCAACTATAGAGGAATAAATCTCCTCCCCATGGCATATAAAGGGATATCCAGCGTGCTGTATGAATTACTGAAGCCAATGGTCAATGACATTATTCGACCATACCAATGCGTCTTCAGACCTGGCAAATTCACCATTGACCTTTTTTTTACACTGCGCCAAATCCTGGAAAAACCCACGAAAAACACATCGACACATTCCACCTATTTGTCGACTAAAAGCCAAATTCGACAGCCCTATCCGTTCATAGGTGTATAAAGCCATGTCTGCGTTTGGCATTTCTGCTAAATTAATGTGGCTATGCAGAATAACTTTAAGTGGCACAAGGTCAGCAGTTAAAGTAGTAAAGGACATATGGGAACCATTCAACGCCGAACGAGGATTCAGACAAGTTGACAGTTTGTCGTGTGATCTTTTTAACATCCTGCTGGAAAAGTTCATACGAGAGGCAAAGGTGTGTAGAAATGGCACTCGGTACACCGAAAAGCATATGTTACGCGCCTACGCCGATGACAGCGACATCAACATAATGGGTCGAACTTTGTGAGCGGCAACTTCCAACTTTAAACGAAATGAAAAGGAGTCTTCCAAAGTGGGTCTGGCAGTAAACGGCGTGAAAACCAAGATGATGGTCTCAATGCGCAAGACGTCAATTAGACTCGGAACAACTGTGGAACTTGAGAACTATAGCTTCGAGGTATTAAATGCCATAAGCAAAACTAATAACATCACTTTTGAAATTCAGAGAAGGACAGTGTTGGCCAACAGATGCTACTATGGTATAAGTAAGCAATTGCTTATGCTTGCTGTTATGTTGTGCGAATGGTTGAGGATGTCCAAAGGGCATATAAAAGCTAATCAACAGATGATTTACGCAGAAGGTGAAGGCTACGAATTCGATGGAAAGATCAAGTCGAAAAAACATTTCGAAATATGGTATTTAAAAGTGAAAAGCTGCACACAAGACCAACGCGCCTGGAAATCTTTTTTAAGCTCGGCTTAAGGAACAACTGTTTTGTCACAAGACATCTAAGTAAGTAAGTAATTATTGACCTTTATATTATCCAGCTGATTCTATCAGAAGTTTCGTCTCTGACCAAGATTTTGGTGATGATCGGTATTTTTATTACATCGAGAAGACCCGGACAGCTATAGGATTGTCAATTCCTTAGGCGTGGATTTTTAAGAATATTTTCAAAAAGTTTTTTAAAGAAGATTTTCCAAAGATTTTCTCACGTATTGATCAGGTATAGGTTTCGGTTATGTGAAGATATTCTTAAGGTTTTTTCGCCCTGGTCCATTGGACAAAAACACATTCCCAAAATTATATCCTCACTGGTGTCTGGTATAACCAAAATTTCCATTTTGTGTCGGCACTGCCTTTTGTGATAAGCAGTCTGCCAACCCAATTACTCTAGACGTGAGGAGAAAATTGGGGACCTGGAAAAGTACTCTCACTCAGGCAGGATATGGATGCTTCACCAAGAGACCTTAGTAAATACTCAAGCGAGGTTACGAAAGAGTTCTGCGGAAAGAGACCCTAATTCGTTTGTAAGACCCTAATGTCTAATTCTTTTGTTTATACGGCAAATTACCTTAAAAATTACTCAATCTACAAGATTCTATTGCAAAGGATTTTTAAGTAGATGGCAACTTAGCCCAGCACAAAATATTTCCGTTCTGCTCTTTCGAAGAAATTCATTCCCTCGATTAAACCCGCACTGACGTCGGTCATAACCAAGAATTGCATTTTGAGTCGGCACTGCCCTAACTAATTGCTCTAAGCGAGAGAGGTGACAGGACAATTGGGGATTTAGAAACTTGGATGTGTACCTTTACTATGGGCAGGATATGGATGCTGCACCTATATATATATATATATATATATATAAATGATATGTATCTATGTTGAAATCACGATAGAGGTCGCAATATTCAAGATGGAGCTCCTAGGCTGTTTGGTATTGTAAATGGGATATATCGGTCCACGTTTTGGTATAGCCCCAATGAAACGGTGCCCCCAAATATTCGGTATTTTGGAGATTTTTAGCACAATTTTTCAACCGAATTGGCATTTAGCAGTTCTCCCTTTTTCTGGCATAGATCCCATGTAACGGCACCTCCCGCATTTTAGGTATTTTGGCGATTTTATACAGGTTTTTCTACCAAACTGGTTGTAATTTGTCATTATGGGTTCTGCTTGCACATCTCTGTACCAAAAATGATGAATATCGACCTAATTTTCAGAGATGACACCATATAACCGTATCACCCATTATTCGGGATTTTTGGGATTTTGGATACGGGTTTCAACTAAACTGATTGTAATTTTATATTTTTAATTCTTATTGGGTCTGAAATCTCACTACCAAAAATTATTAATATCGATCACAGTCTTGATATAGACCCCATATGATGGTTGCCCCTTTACTCGGTTTATTCAGAATTTAAAATATTTTCTGTAGTTTTCTTCGGTGTTTTCAAGGTCCTATTCCAATCGGAAGTGGACTATATTGGGGTCTATCGATGTATCGATATAATGTCATCACTAGAATATTATTATATTTTTCGAATTCAATATACAGTATCCAATAAATTTATATTGGTCCTTCTGTCAGTTGGCCGCCACACCAAACCGCTAAATTTTCAGTTTGTTAGATCATAATATAAATTGTTCTTGGAACACAATTAATTGAATGTCATCCATTCACAAAATATGTATTTTTTAATTTATTAATTGTTTATTTAAAAACACATTTCCAAAAAACAACCCACTGTGACAAAGATGAATGATAGTTCTGTTATGGGACATATGCAACCAACCAAAATTGCCGGAAATTCTAAACAAAACAATAGAAAGTATGCCAAAAAAATTATTTTTGAAATTTTAAAACATTTTTTCATAATATTGAGAGAATGTGTGCTTTGGAATTTTCCCTATTTATTTCGGTAAAAAAACAAAAACAACAACGAATACTCATCTAAATCAGTGTACGTAATTCATATACGTCATGGGCCAAACATGTACGTAATTAGAGTTGCTTATTAAATAATGTCATAAATATATTTTGGTTTTGAACTTTTGCCTGGTGACAAATAAAATCACACAGACACACATCAATACATACATACACTCAAAAACACCAATTCACTTATTTGGCTATATTTAGAATTGCATCATTTTGTAGATGTGGAGGTGTTCATATTTTTTTATTTTTCATTTATTTTTGTTGTTGTCATTGTTGTGTTTTTCGTTTCTGGTTCATTTCTTGTCCACTCTTGTCAATGATGTATTAAATAATCATTTAAATGTATTTTTTAGTCATAATTATGTGAAATAATTATTTTTCCTTTGTTGGTGTTGTCGTTGTCGTTATTGTTTTGTTGTTGTGCTTAGAAACGACGCTGTTGCCGTTATGTGCCAAAAGATTTATTGTCTGCCATTAAAGATTTAACGTTCCGCAAGTGACACTTCATTTCGGAATGGTCTATAAATTTGTAATTTTACAACAACAAGAGTAGCAACAACAACAACAAATGGAAAACACATAAATGGTGGGAATTTTTCTACAAATACGACAATTGAATAGTCACACTTCTATTGTTATTGGAATTTTGGGGTAAATAAGAAGACCAACAGAAGAGAGTAGGTGAAATAATTATGGTGACTATAATTGGGTGGATTTTCGAAGAAGATGTTACAACGAACTTTTAAGTTTTAAAATTAAAATATTAAAATTTTTTGTGGGATGAGAATGAGATATTACAATGACTGGAGGACTTCTGTGACTGTGAAGGCGTCTATATGCGACAAATTTTTCTGCATACATTTATAGTACAGGAGAAGATATGCACGATATCTCATGATCACTGGGTATAGCATACCGGGTAAAATTAACTTTGAACGACTATTAATGGTCACATATTTTGCCATAGACACCATTTTGGTGGTTCTAGTCTTATTTTTCATGAGAAGTGACTATATGACCGCTTTTAAATTTCAAGTACAAAAATAATTGTGTATATTATGACACAGATTTTTAAAATTTGGTGACTTTTTGTACCACATAGAACTACGTTTATTAATCATAGCTGCTGCTGCTTCCCCCTCTTTCATTCCCCGTATTCACATGTGCTATATCTATATTGCCTAAAATCGGTCATTTTGACTTCTTGTGAAATATTAAATAATCAAACTACTTTTATTATTGTATAAAGTAAATTTCTTATATGACCAGATCAGTATAACAACATCGAAACCCGTTTGATACTCTAGAAACACAAACGAACACAAAAAATCGGGAAAAATAAATTTAATATTACCAGTCGATTTCAGTCTTAGAGTAAACACTTACACTTTCTCGAACATATTGTCCGCGCTATTATTTTTTAAAAAAGGAAACTCAAGAGCCCTTCGACCGAAAACAAATAATAACAACGTTTTGTATGATTGTAAATAACGTAAAAATATTAAAAAATTAGTTTAAAAAAAATTTCTTTACACAATAAAAATTCTTTCAGAATAAGGTCATTTTGACCGATTTTGGGCAATATAGGTATACACAAAATTCAAGTCTTTCTAGTGTTAATATAAGACCATGTTTGAAAAAGCTCCCATATAAAGGTACAGCTTCGGATTTCATGAATCATGTGGCATTAAACATGTTCATTCCTGTACCTTCCTTCTTGTAGAAGGATGGATTCCACCTATAGTTAAAATTTTACAATGTGCAAAATTTTCAAGATACTTTGTGGGGGATTTACTAGATGGGGATCAATCCTCAGACATGATATAAGTTTAATACTAATATTTCGCTATTCAAAATTTGTTTATCAATTGGAATACTCAATTAGCTTCATATTATATTTATCACTTTTCTAACTGTTTAATTTTAGTGAGCGAATACCAATAATGGACCGATATCACCTATCTTTGAACCGAAATTGATGTGCAATCGACTCAAAGTTTTCTAAAACGGATTTCGCCCCCAGCATTCGTAAAATATAATTTTTATGAAATACTTTTTTGATCGTATCAAAGGGCGATTTATATTAAAAAAATATATATATTATTGTAGACAAAATATTATAACCATTAAAATACCCCCTGGTACTGCAAAGCATTTTTTAATTATATTTATGAGTTTTTAATACGTTTTTTTATTATGATTATCTTCAAATTACTAATAATATTCACTTTTATTAAAATCGTGAATATTTTGAAACATTTCAATATCATATAACATTTTTATGTTGTAAGGGTATTATAGCTTTGTTCCACGGTAAGAAAGATAAGTTGTTGAGCTTTAATCCTCAAATACTTTGTTGAAATGTTTTTGTGTGCTTTTCTTGTCATTCGGTTTTGAGTTTTACTTTACATTGTTTCTTGAATTTTTTTTAATAAACCTTTTTTTATAAAAATCTTATATATTACGGATTTTCAATTTAAGAGCTTGAGGACTCACGGTGGATTCTTACTGCGTGAGATAAATACACAGAAATAAGGAGTTAATCTTACAAAGGTTATGGGCCCAGATTTCCGAAGTTCTTAAATATAATTTTGCAAATTGGACATCTGGGAATAAGGGAAGTAAAATGGCTAATTCTGTGGCTAGCATAGAGAAACTAAACAGCGAAAATTATGGAACGTGGTGTATCCAGGTAAAGAGCTTGCTAATAACGTTGGATCTATGGAATACTATTGAGATTGAATGTCCTATTGGTGCTGCTGAAAAAACAATTTGGATGAATAATGATAGAAAAGCTTTAGCAACGATAACCCTTTCTGTGAAAGCGAGCGAATTAATACACATCAAGAATTGTGCGACAGCTAAGGAAGCATGGGATGTACTTAGTTCATTATACAAGGCTGACACGGCATCCAGAAAGGTGAAGTTATTCAAGAAGTTGGTTCGGTTCAAGTTCAGACATGCTGAGAAATTTTCAGTGCAAATAAATGAATTTTGTTGCACGATTGATGAACTAAAGGAAATTGGAATAAGTTTGAATGATGATTTATTGACCATTTTATTGCTCTGTAGTCTTCCTGATGAAATGGAAGGTTTTGTTATAGCTATTGAGAGCAGAGACAAATTACCCACCTACGATAAATTAATTTCCAAGATTTTGGAGGAAGAAACCCGACAAGGCGACAAGACTGTGGATAATGGCGAGACTGCGTTTGCCGCAAACTCCAAGAGCGGTAACAAAAGTCATAATAAAGATCAAATTTATGGGCATAATCTGAAAAATGAAATGCATTCGCAACAATCAAAAACCAATTTCAATAATAAGAAATCGCCTACATCAAATATGAAATGTTTTCGTTGTGGTAAGATAGGACACATCCGATCTCAATGTAAAAATGGTGATAGTGAGAAGAGAAGAAGAGATTATGCGTGTTCCTTATATGATAATAGACCGAAAATTGCAACATCATGGATTATGGATAGTGGGGCGACATCACATATGTGCAGGAACAAACTGTTTTTTCAATCATTGACAGAATCAAGACAGCAAATTATATTGGCATCTGGGGAAAGTATTTTTGCTGAAGGAATTGGTGATATCAAATTGCAGACTTCTACTACAACTCTGACATTGCGAAACGTATGGTATGTACCCCAACTTCATTCAAATTTCTTATCAATCTCAAAGATAATCAAAGCCGGGCATTCCGTGGTATTTCACGATAATGGAGCAGTAATGAAAAGTACCCATGGCGTTAATATATTGATGGCTGAATTGGTGGATGAGATGTTTATTGCAAAGGTTAGAATGGAAAATGAAGTTCAGTCTTTGAATGTTGCTGTTGACAAGGATGTAACTCAAAAATGGCATAAACGATTTGGTCATATGAATGTACACGATATGTGTAAATTAGTGTCAAAAAACATGGTTAATGGATTGGTATTGAAAGTTCCTGATAGCATAGATTGTGTCACATGTGGACTTTGTAAAATATCTGCCAAACCATTTAAAGCTTATTCTACAATTCAAACGAAAGACGTATTGGAATTGTTGCATATGGATATATGCGGACCTATGGATGTGCAGTCGATAGGTGGATCTTCGTATTTTATGACCATTATAGACGATTTTTCTCGTTTCACATTCGTATTTTGCTTGAAGAAGAAATCTGAAGCTTTTGAAGTTTTCGAACGTTTTGCTGCAACCGTAGAGAAGCAGACAGATCGTCAGATTAAGGTTGTTCGTAGTGATAACGGTAAGGAATTTATAAATATCAAATTCCAAAATTTCTTTGCAAGAAAGGGTATAGTTCATCAAACGACAGTTTGTTATACCCCTCAGCAGAATGGAGTAGCCGAGAGAGCTAATAGGACTTTAGTGGAGATGGCCAGAAGTTTACTGCATTCGTCTGGTTTACCACAAAGATTGTGGGGAGAGGCAATTAATACAGCTGCCTACATAAGAAATAGAGCTCCCACTAAGGTTCTTGGAGATGTTACTCCATACGAGAAATGGATAGGTAGAAAACCATCCGTACATCATTTTAAAATTTTTGGGTGTGATGCAATTGTCTTACAAAAAGGTCCGAAATCTAAGGGAAGAAAATTTATGCCGAAAGGAGTCAAAATGAAATTCGTTGGTTATTCCACTTCATCCAAAGGATATCGGTTATGGGATTCTAAATCAAAGCAAATTCGCGTTGCTCGAGATGTTTTATTTTACGAAGAGTCGTTTGAAAAGTTATCGGATGAATCAATCGAACCTGAAGTGTTTTGTACAGAGATTTTGAAGCTGACAAACGATCGAGAAACTAATAATACTCGTGTCGAGGCATCTGAATTGCCATCATCAAACATACAAGAGCCAATTATTCCAAATAATAAAAGAAGGAACAAATGTATTATTCCACAGACAGATAGAGTTCTTCGACCAAGGATAGTCGAAAATGTAGAAATGTTGAACTCAATAATTGAAAACCCTCAAACAATTGCGGAAGCACTGGGTTCCGAAAATTCAGATAAATGGAAAGAAGCAATGGTAAGGGAATATGAATCCTTAATGAAGAATCAAACGTGGACTCTCGTTGATCGACCCAAGGGGAAGAATATCATAGGATGCAAATGGGTGTTTTCCCTGAAACGCAAACCTGATGGTTCCGTTGAAAAGTATAAGGCTAGACTTGTGGCGCATGGATGTTCCCAGAAGTATAATGTGGATTATAAAGAAACATTTGCTCCTGTTGTTCGACATTCGGTCATACGATTATTCCTGTCATTGGCTGCACAACATAAATTGTTGGTAAATCATATCGACGTTGTAGCGGCATATTTGAACGCGGATTTAGATGAAGAAGTTTACATGATGCAACCTCCTATGTTTGACAATAACACAAGTCAAGTATGCAAATTACAAAAATCTTTATACGGTTTGAAGCAAGCAGGCCGTGAGTGGAACAAAAAGGTCAACGATATTTTGATGAAAAATAATTACAAAAGATGCAAATCCGATACTTGTGTGTATGTCAAAAGGGAAGGAAAAGATATCAGCCTGATTGCTTTGTATGTCGATGATATGTTAATAGCATGTTCTACTGAGAGGCAAATGAACGAAATTGTATCGAATTTGAATAAATATGTAGAAGCTATAGATCGTGGTCCTGTGAAGTTTTTTTTAGGCATGGAAGTTGAACGTGATGAACCCAGAGGTGATATAACTATCCATCAAAAGATGTACTGTGAAGAAGTACTGAAGCGTTGGAAAATGTCAGACTGTAAGCCTGCAAACACCCCATGGCCTAATGGTACTGTTTTGGTCAAGTGTGATATGAATTGTACAGACTTGGATCCACATTCGTATCAGAGCTTGACAGGTGCTTTAATGTATTTGGCGGTAATTTCAAGACCGGATCTAATGCACGTAGTGTCAAAACTGTGCCAATTCAATTCTCATCCACACAATGAGCACTTTCAAGTAGCTAAGCATGTCTTGCGATACTTGAGAAATTTCCCAGAGGGAAGAATTACGTTAAAAGCCAATTCAGGAAATCTTAATTGTTTTGCGGATGCTGACTGGGGATGTGATGTGAATGATCGCAGGTCCTACTCAGGTTTTGTCTTGTTTATGGGAGACGGTGCAGTAGCCTGGGAATCACGCAAGCAATCAGTGGTAGCTTTAAGCACGATGGAAGCTGAATATATAGCCTTATGTCAAGCTACTAAAGAAGTGTGTTTCCATCGAGAACTACTTAATGAGTTAGAATTCAACATGTATGTAGAATACCCTACCAAAATTCTATGTGATAACCAAGGAGCTCAGTTTTTGGTAAAAAATCCAACAGTTCAAAAGAAGAGCAAACATATTGACATCCGCTATCACTATGTACGCGAAAAATATGATGATCATGTAATTGATATCGAATATATTTCTTCTGATGAAAATGCAGCAGACATTCTAACTAAAGCATTGGGAAAACAACGTCATCAGCACAATTGTAAACTTTTACATATTACAATGTAATATTTGCATTTGTTATTTTAAGAAAGCAATTGTTTCTTGAATTTTTTTTAATAAACCTTTTTATAAAAATCTTATATATTACGGATTTTCAATTTAAGAGCTTGAGGACTCACGGTGGATTCTTACTGCGTGAGATAAATACACAGAAATAAACAACGTTTAATTAATAAATTTAAAAATAATTTTTGTTCAAATTTATATTTTAAGGGCCACAAAAGAGCCGGGACGTGCAGGGTGAGCCAGTTCCGGAAAGGAACTTTTTTTTGATGGTTCCCACCTATCCGTATTGCAGATATTAACATTCTGTTATATGTGGTGCCACAATTTACCTGTGTTCTACATAATGCAGGAAACAAAAATAAGTGGGCTGCAATCGGGAACCGATTGGAATAATTTTTGTAGAGAAGTTGTCGTGTACAGCTCATTCCAAGACCGCATTATATTAGGAGGGCCAGGTAAAATTGTGGAAATTGACGAATCGAAGATCGGAAGGAGGAAATATAACCGAGGGCATTGGGTGTTTGGAGGGATCAAAGCGGGGATCAAACAAATGTAGAAGATCGGTTGCGGGAGACCCTTCTACCCCTCATAAGAAGGTATATTCGTCCTGGGACAACCATTATTTCCGATTTCTGGAGGGTAAGCATTTATTATAAATTCTATATAAGATATAAATTTAATTTTTTTTTTATTATTTTAGGCGTATGACACACTGGCGGACGAGGGTTTCACTCACTTTAAAGTGAACAATTCCGCCAACTTTGTTGACCCTGTAACGGGTCAACACACAAATACTATAGAAAGTCTGTGGCGTCATTTGAAGGCGTCCTTACCTGAGTATAGCCGCAAAAAAATATTTTTTAACGGCTATCTCCAGAAGTTTATTTTTATAAGATGGTGCAACATGTGCAAAAAGGACAGGTTCCTACAGTTCTTAAAATATGCGGGGAGGTTGTATGACCCCACAAATCCAAAAGCTGAGGAAGAGAGAAAAAAATTTTGGTGGAGTCCAGAGAGACTGAAATAGAATTAGAAATTTGAGAATATATTTTTATTTTTAATAAATATGCTTGTAATCCCGAAAAATATCGAAACAAATGTAAAAAATGTTCATCCTACACACAGACAAACAATTGTTTGAAGCAAAAAACTGTTTCGTAAATGCAGAAACTCTCGTCTGTCAGGGTTAAATATTAATTCAAATTAAAACATTTTTAATGCAAATTAAGGCTGTCGTCTGTCTATGGTATAAACAGTTCAACGAAAAAAATTCTAGCCGTTCAATTTGTTGTACAACAGCCTTCTAGTGTAAGTATATTTACATCCTTTAAGCTTAAAATGTATAAGCATAAATTATAAATATGGCAACATATATATACCGTTATAAGAAAGGCGATGTAAACAAAGAATTAAAAAATTAAAAATAAACAAGCAATATGAACGCCTTTGATTTGTACGATTTTTCGGGTCCGGTACCCGAAAATGCATTAAAAAAATAATTGAGTGGGGCATTATCCCCAAAGAGGGGAAATTAAAATGTGAAAGGGGCCATTCTTTAAGAATGGCAAAAAGTTCAACAACAGTGGATGGCTGGGTTTGGCGGTAAGTAAACAACGTTTAATTAATAAATTTAAAAATAATTTTTGTTCAAATTTCAGATGCACTGAAAGATATTTTAAGGGCCACAAAAGAGCCGGGACGTGCAGGGTGAGCCAGTCCATCCGGAAAGGAACTTTTTTTTGATGGTTCCCACCTATCCGTATTGCAGATATTAACATTCTGTTATATGTGGTGCCACAATTTACCTGTGTTCTACATAATGCAGGAAACAAAAATAAGTGGGCTGCAATCGGGAACCGATTGGAATAATTTTTGTAGAGAAGTTGTCGTGTACAGCTCATTCCAAGACCGCATTATATTAGGAGGGCCAGGTAAAATTGTGGAAATTGACGAATCGAAGATCGGAAGGAGGAAATATAACCGAGGGCATTGGGTTGAAGTACAGTGGGTGTTTGGAGGGGTAGAGCGGGGATCAAACAAATGTAGAAGATCGGTTGCGGGAGACCCTTCTACCCCTCATAAGAAGGTATATTCGTCCTGGGACAACCATTATTTCCGATTTCTGGAGGGTAAGCATTTATTATAAATTCTATATAAGATATAAATTTATTTTTTTTTTATTATTTTAGGCGTATGACACACTGGCGGACGAGGGTTTCACTCACTTTAAAGTGAACCATTCCGCCAACTTTGTTGACCCTGTAACGGGTCAACACACAAATACTATAGAAAGTCTGTGGCGTCATTTGAAGGCGTCCTTACCTGAGTATAGCCGCAAAAAAATATTTTTTAACGGCTATCTCCAGAAGTTTATTTTTATAAGATGGTGCAACATGTGCAAAAAGGACAGGTTCCTACAGTTCTTAAAATATGCGGGGAGGTTGTATGACCCCACAAATCCAAAAGCTGAGGAAGAGAGAAAAAAATTTTGGTGGAGTCCAGAGAGACTGAAATAGAATTAGAAATTTGAGAATATATTTTTATTTTTAATAAATATGCTTTTAATGTTAATACATATATACCTTTTTTAAATGGGATAGTTTTCTGGGTAGCCGGCCTTCGGCCGGGGATTTAAGACTTTCTCCTATGGACAGGTACCAACACCGGCTACGCGACAGAATCTCCATTTATATAGAATAGTTTTCTGGGTAGCAGGCCTTCGGCCGGGGATTTAAGACCTTCTCCTACGGACAGGTACCAACACCGGCTACGCGACAGAATCTCTATATCTATCTATCTATAGAATAGTTTTCTGGTATAAACAGTGTTGTAGTATTCATACTTTTCAATTCAAATACTTTGTTGAAATGTTTTTGTGTGCTTTTCTTGTCATTCGGTTTTGAGTTTTACTTTACATTGTTTCTTGAATTTTTCTAATAAACTCTTTTATAAAAATCTTATATATTACGGATTTTCAATTTAAGAGCTTGAGGACTCACGGTGGATTCTTACTGCGTGAGATAAATACACAGAAATAAGGAGTTAATCTTACAAAGGTTATGGGCCCAGATTTCCGAAGTTCTTAAATATAATTTTGCAAATTGGACATCTGGGAATAAGGGAAGTAAAATGGCTAATTCTGTGGCTAGCATAGAGAAACTAAACAGCGAAAATTATGGAACGTGGTGTATCCAGGTAAAGAGCTTGCTAATAACGTTGGATCTATGGAATACTATTGAGATTGAATGTCCTATTGGTGCTGCTGAAAAAACAATTTGGATGAATAATGATAGAAAAGCTTTAGCAACGATAACCCTTTCTGTGAAAGCGAGCGAATTAATACACATCAAGAATTGTGCGACAGCTAAGGAAGCATGGGATGTACTTAGTTCATTATACAAGGCTGACACGGCATCCAGAAAGGTGAAGTTATTCAAGAAGTTGGTTCGGTTCAAGTTCAGACATGCTGAGAAATTTTCAGTGCAAATAAATGAATTTTGTTGCACGATTGATGAACTAAAGGAAATTGGAATAAGTTTGAATGATGATTTATTGACCATTTTATTGCTCTGTAGTCTTCCTGATGAAATGGAAGGTTTTGTTATAGCTATTGAGAGCAGAGACAAATTACCCACCTACGATAAATTAATTTCCAAGATTTTGGAGGAAGAAACCCGACAAGGCGACAAGACTGTGGATAATGGCGAGACTGCGTTTGCCGCAAACTCCAAGAGCGGTAACAAAAGTCATAATAAAGATCAAATTTATGGGCATAATCTGAAAAATGAAATGCATTCGCAACAATCAAAAACCAATTTCAATAATAAGAAATCGCCTACATCAAATATGAAATGTTTTCGTTGTGGTAAGATAGGACACATCCGATCTCAATGTAAAAATGGTGATAGTGAGAAGAGAAGAAGAGATTATGCGTGTTCCTTATATGATAATAGACC
>NW_026885416.1:0-63681 GCF_032173495.1 Musca vetustissima | reverse complement strand
ATAATTTGTATTCTTTTTATACCCTTCACCACACTGTGGTACAGGGTATTATGTGCTTGTTCATATGTTTGTAACAGGCCATGGTATAATTACAGAAGGTCTTGAGAAATTAATGATTGTTTCGAAAAATAAATTCCATAAAATTTTATGCATGTCGATTGACATATTTTTTTTAAAAATATGTCAATCGACATGCATTAAAAAAATTTATATTTTATAACGGTTTTATGTATTTTACTTAAGGATAATTATATTCATAATTGCATATATATATATATATATATATATAAATTAAATGTATGTTCGCTAAACTCTCGTTGGCTTCAACACATTTTCACCCATTTTTTACATTACCACCATCACAGCTTCCACGCAACTTATTATTCATTACCAATATTTTAAGATTTTGACAAGAACACTTCATTTTATAGAAATTAATTTAAATTATATGCAATATGTTCATATTTCGCGGGTTATAACCTTGCAAACCTCAGTTTCAAGGAATTTAAAAGATTTTTGTAATTTCCCATATACAAAATAGAAAAAAATTGTTTGTTTGTATGTTACGATAGACGCAAAAACCGCTGAACAAATGTTAATGAAATTTACACAGTATATCAAGGCATACCCTGAAGGTAACATAGGCGACAAAGACATCTAAAATTCAGCGTGAAGCAGAGTTATAGCATCAATAGCAAACTTACCTCAAATTTTCTAAACATGTCATATACGTATATCTTAAGAACGGTTACTGATACCGTCTTCAAAATTTGTCTGAATCACGTAGGGGTAAATACACATTATTCATACAAAAATGAGGGTGGTACGATTAGGGATAAACGCACTCCCCCTTGAACTAAAATAATCGACCTGTAAGAAATAGAAAATTTTTCGTTTATGGAGTCAAAAATCGTTAAAAAGATTTTACTGAAATTTTCAGCGCACGTCACGCCATCCGAGGAAAATAAAAATCATATTAAAAATTCTAAAATGCCGCGTGGATATGGTGTTATGGCAACCAAAGTTATTATATCTCTGAAGTAATATTCATTTTCTAAGCTGATATCTTAAGAACGGTTATAGATTCCCACTTCAAAATTTGCCTGAGTGATTTAGTTACAAATACGCATCCCTATGAAATTGGAGTGGTACAATGGGGAAATGTACGTTGCATTTAATTAACCTATATATGTTTGTAGACACAAAAATCTTTGAATACACTTTTCATAGGCAAGATCCCATAGGAAAGATAAACTTCCAAAATTCCGCGATCACGAGCAGATATAGCATCAACTGTAATCATACCTCTGAACTAATATGCATTTTCGATCTTAAATGACAGGGAAGTAAAAAATTGGTCCAAATCAAGAATTATGGACTCATTTTTTTGGTTCTATTTTGTCAATATTAGCACTGATAATTACCACCAGTTCAGTGATTCCGTTAAAGTCAACTGTTTTTCATCTTATATTGGAATAAAAATTGTCTGAAATAAAAATTCTTGACATTATATTTTTTACATTTTGTCGGTTTGTGAATAAACATTTCAATTTTGTTTATTTTTAATTTTAAAATTCAAAATGTATGGTAGATATCTAAATGGAAATATCTATGGGAGATATCTAAAAGCAAAATGTGGTGGGTTATCATCATAGCTGACCTTTCGTTTTCGGGTCAGCTTCATTACATGCGAAATTAAGATATGGCTAAAACTATTATTTCGAGGATGTATAGAGGTTCGGTAAAAATATTATGTTATGATAATGCAATCATTTGATATTAATCGGAGCGAGTAAGGGATCTCAACCGTATTATGGGGAAGCGGCTAAGAATACAAAAATAAAGGATGATGGTAATGAGAATGAAGGGTTGTATTGGTTTTTGAACAATTCATGAAACATATGTGAATATTGAAGCTGCTACTGATATTCGAATTTAGGACTACTATAAAAATATAGACTACTATATACATATATGCTATGTACAGACATACTTATTTTTTAAGCCGGACTTGTGGCCAATAAAATACAAATTAATTAATATCTACATTTTTTGATCCACATTTGTTCTTAGGCTATATATAGAGGCTGGAAACTTCAAAATATAAAACATTTTGTAATAATTGCCATTGAACACGTCTTATCCGTACATTTCGAAGGAGAATATTTTCATTTTTTATGCATGTCAATTTGTCCGTCCGTCCATGTTTTTGTGGACAAAGTACAGATCGCATTTATGATCCCATTTAGATGAAATTTGACACAGCTCACTTATTTGGCTCAAGGACAAGCCGTATTTAAATTGGAGGAAATCGGTTCAGATTTATATTTTCGTCCGATTTTATCCAAATGGTGCAACAAACACACAATATTTGACCGACCGAGACAAAATTTTGCACAGCTTACTGAACTAGGTCCAGTTTAATGTATGTGAAGTTTTGTTGAAATCGGTTCAGATTTTTATTTCGTTCGATTTTATGTAAATGGTGCACCAAACTCCCAAGATTTGCCCGATTGATACAAAATTTTGCAAAGCGTATTGAAATATGTCCATATTGATGTATACGAAGTTTTGTAGAAATCAGATCAGATTTAGATATAGCTGAACCGATAGTTTCGTCTGATATAAAATCAGACAAAAATATATAATCATTTTGATAGAATTCATCGCCAAAGGAAACACATATTTAAAATCATTTTAGTATTGGTTTATATAACAAATTTAAAAAAAAAAAAACAATATCATAAGTAAGTATAGAAATAAAATAGGAAAGTCTAGAATAGAAAAAAATGTATTATATTAGAATTTGTTTATTCAGTGCGAGACTTAACAAAATAAAATATTATTTTTGTTTGATTTCAAATTTGCTTCAAGATATTGTGGAATGCATTTAGGAGTGATCTACACAATTTTGGAGAACGTTCTTCATAATTTAAATCATCAATATAACCATCTTCAAAATGCTTGTAAAATCTTCAAATTCTTTATTTTTTTAAAATAATTCTGGAGAATTGACAAAAAGTAAGTCATGGTAGAAATTTGCTTCCATTCCCGTTATGGGGTAATACATTACATTGTGATGTAAAATTCCATCATATAGTATTTTTCAAATTAAACTCAAACCATTTCAGTTATTGTTATCAAAATACAGCCAAGTGCGGTTGTAGCGAACTAGTAGGGACCTAGCGAATTAGTTAGGTTATATCCTAGGTAATGGAAAACATAGGCTTATCAGAAAAATGTATATTCAGTTAGAAGCTGGAAGGTTTTGTGTCCTTTTTGACAATTCATAAACTGATTCTCTTATTCTTTGATAAATCTGACGTTACAAATGACATTTCTTTGTAAAGGTTGCTAGCGTTAGAGTAAAAATTAACATTTGTGAGGAATGTCATCTTCAGTATTATTTATATTTGTAGCGAGTTCGTTATAACAAAATGAAAATATATGAAAACTGCATATTGAGACCGAAAAACTGGATAACCCACAAAATTTTTTATCGCAAAAAATCAATATAATAAAAAATATACAAAATGGAAAATCGGATCTTCAACCTCAATTTATCGATTTAATTATGTAATTTTTGGCAACTATGACTTGTTAATACAAGACGCATTTAAACAATTATATACAAAAGTCAAAAGTTAACTTTATTTTTAAATATTTTGTTGGGCATTCATTGCTATGATGGAAATTTTAATCTTAAATTTAAAACAAACTAGTTTAGGGTTAATGGCTCCATCTAGGGAAATTGTATGTGCGGTAAAAATGTTTTATTTGGCTACTCGCTTGTAGGTGTCGCTATAATCAGTTACTGTTTTGTGGTGAATATGGGTTTACTTATGCATTCCCCCTCTCTTAATCCAAAAAGGCACACATTTTTTAAAATGTTGAAAAAGATATTCGGTCTAATATGAGAAAGCAGAAATCATTTATTTTGCCGTTGACTGGTTTAATTTAATTAATTCAGTTCTATTCTATATATACCATTCAAATGCTATGGTGTGTTATCGGCCTAAAGACGTGACGAGATGATTGTGACATGAATCATCACGTTACGTATTCCGTCTTGTAACGTGTTGTGGATAATATAAAAACAACAGGGTGACTATAACGTCAATGTTGTTCTGCGCTACAATGTCGATTTGAGAGGTATGTTCGTTTACTCGACAATCTGTACACATTTTTATGCCATGTTCTGACGAGCATTCGAACAACGTAGTTCGCTCTCAGAATTACTTACATGAATTAACCCGTTCATACAACAACAAAATTTATTATCTTTCTCCTGAATATACTAAGAACCCATAGCTATTTACTGAAAATGTTGTTTTTATATTTTCTCAATTTATATGTCACATATCAAAAAACTTGAGTACCTTTTTTTTATATCCCACATTTGTTTCTTTTTTTTTTTGTACGCTAATTAGAATCAAAGGAAAAGAAATACTCTCAATTGTTAGGGATGGGACAAATTTCTTAGTTTCTAAGTCTTAGTTCTTAGCAACAGCCCTCGTCTGTACATGAAATTACTGGTAAAGTAGATTGTACTGGGAAAACAGTTTTTGCAGTTGTGTTACCGAGAGTTTAAAAATTTAAAGCGGAATAACATATAACATTTAATCTAATCATCATGATACATGGAACATACATGGCAAACTATACAAGGTAGTCTCATGTAGACATGTGATTCCAATTTGTTCATAATTTTACTTTTAACAACATTCAGTTTTCAAAATTTAAATGAAAATATCCTCCAACGTAATGTACGCACAACACGCGTTAAGTGACAATATTTGCATTTTTAATATTGTCTCATCTATATATCACGAATTCCATGTTACGCAGTGTTACAGCGTGCGAAATATGAAGGTTTGTTTAGTCAAGAAAAAACATTTTCCGAAATTTCTTTTGCAATGTTTATTAAATAGTTTTACGCTCTTCACACTACCTGTTAATTTTTTATGAATATGTTTGTACATTTTGGAGATATTAAGTAACTTGGACATATATTTATTAGTTTTAAAATGTCATTTGTCGTAAGTGTGAACGCTGTTAGCTAAAACAATATCAATAATAAATATTAAATTCAAATAAAGTAATATCATACTAAGAATTACATATATATAAACCTATATATATAACAACAGAATCCGGTGGTAAGTGCAGTTACAAAATTAATATATGTTTCTATACAGACTCTAATATGAATTTGGATCTTGAGATGACAAACTCAAATAAAACAAAGTTTGTCTTCTATATCCATCGAAAAACTTTGTATTCGTCACGCACATGTTACATTCTTCCTCAATAAGCTGATTTATAACCGGATTAACAGGCAAAATTTTCGTCCATAACTGCATAACGATTTACTAAAGCTTTAATATCCTGACAACATAGTTGTGTGGGGTATAAGAATTCGCATTTTTAAAACATTCTGTTTTGAATTTAATTTTTTTAGTACATGTGTGGGTAATGGTACGTTACGTGTGTTACATGTGTGACGGTGTTCAAAGTTAAAAAAGTAGGGTAAACGCACCTAATTCCGGCATGTACCAATAGTCGGCATCTTTTTTATATAACTTCAAAAAACTAAAAAATCCTATAACTAAATATGAAAAATACCTCGAATAATCTTCAATAACACTGCAGCCTATCTCTGTATAAAATTTAATCGAACTATGTACATTTATTGAGTCAAAATTTGGCATTTGGTCAATGAGGTTTGTCAACACTAACGATAAATCATGTTTCTTAAGAAAAAATTAGTGGGCATGTCAATTGCAAAAGACTTGTAACTATATTAAAGTTATATATTTTTCACAAGGATCTTCTTGGTAATTGTAAAGAACATAGAGAAGAATACTTTAGAATTTAAAATCATTAAAAAATATTTGTAATTATGATATTTTTATCGATGCCGCCCTTAGGAACAAAATTTTTAAAGGTTTTCCTATAGTCGGCATATGGGTGAATAATAAGCACATTTTCGATCTTTTTGGCTCAAAATTGGAAAAAAATTTAAATAAGTGCTCTAAATAACGATTAATTTATAAAAAAATCAGTTTTGAGTGGTTTTACATAATGGAAGACATTGTTTAATTTTAAATGTGTTTAACCTATGAAATGCCTTATTTAGCCATGCCGAAAATTGGATAACAGGTTCCCAAAGTCGGCACCATGTTTTATAATTGTAATATTTTAATAAATAATATTATTTTATATAACTTTTTTAATATAACACTGATGGAAACGTCCCATAGTAATAATTTATTATTGCAAATAGCAGAAAAATGCATTAAATATATAATTTTTGTTTAACTAAAATGCGACATGCCGACTATTGGAACATAACATGCCGACAATTGGAAAAAAGTGCCGACTATTGGCACAAAGACACTTTTACACATAATTATTAATTTAATCTAATTTAATACAAATTAATTAAACAAATTTGTATTCCATCGGGGAGTAAACAAAATTTCGAAACAGATGAACCTTAATATAAAATCGTGGGAAAAATGTACTCGGAATGGTGAAACGTTTAAAAAGCGAAAATTCTTAAAGTGCCGACTATTGGTGCGCTTACCCTATATGTTAGAAATGTTTTTCTCAAAAAAAAGCAACAAACCAAACAGTTTAACCGTGCCTGCGTCTACAACTTCAGTAGTGTTGGCGGTTGGTCGTTGGTCAGCTAAGTACTTCGCTTTGTTACAAGAGACATTTGGGTATGAAAGGTTTTTTGTATAGAAGCAATAGCTTCTGGGAAGAATATCCCAACAAAAAACTAAGGGAACTGATGAGGATCAGTGGCGTGATCCGAAACTATAGTCTTCCCTGCCTTACCCATCGGCAAACAATGCCATACATTCCCCACTAATAAATAGTTGTTTTTTATAAAAACAACAAACTGTGATTCAGCCTGACTATTTTGCAAAAAACAAAATATTCATAAAAAATTAGCAGGTATTGTAAAGGGCGTAAAACTATTTAATAAAAATTTCAAAAGAAATTTCGGAAACAAATTTTTTAACTAAACAAACGATTATATTTCGCACGCTGTGCGCTAATAGTCGGCACCTGCTGTGTATAACTTCACAAAACTAAAAAATCCTATGACCAAATATGAGAAATATATTAAATAATCTTCATTAATATTGCAACCTATCTCCGTGTAAATAGGTTAGCCCTGCAAAAAATTCCAATAGTCGGCATATGGGTGAATAATAAACAAAATTAAAATTAAATTCGTTTAACCTCCGAAAAGTGTAATTTAGCCATGCCGATAATTGGATAAGATGTTGTCAAAGTCGACAATCTTTTTCTATACAGATAATAATAATTTATTAATTAAAATAACAGAAAACTTCATAAAATATATAATTTTTGTTTAACTAAAAGGTAACATGCTTACTTTTGGAACATGACATGCCGGCAATTGGAAAAAGTACCGACGATTGGCAAAAATCTCTATTTTACCTGTCAATTTACACAACAAATTCCACAAATTCCACAAATTTTGGAAAAAATGCACTCGGGATGGTGAAACGTTTAATATGCCAAAATCCTTTAAGTACCGACTATTGGTACACCTAACCTATTTATTACATTGCATTATATTGACCACAAGTCCAGATTAAAATATATATATATGAAGATTTATATGCAATAATAAAAATAATTGTTCATAATAAAAGCTTCAGAATTGGTAAAAAATATGCCAATCGACATGCAAAACATTTTATTGAATTTGTTTTTTTCATATTAGGTTCGTCCCCGTACTTTTTGATAGTAAAGCTAGTAAAAGAGCGAACTATCCAAAATTACTCTCACATACAAAATTTGCGCAAAGAGTAAAGGAACGAAAAATAGTTAAAACCTAAAGAAACGTCAAAATCAAAAATTTCATTTGTTAAGGACAAAAAAGAAACCTAATGCACAAAAAAAAACAAAAAATTAAACGGCGTCCATTGCGCGATTTTGATAATATTAATATTTATTGTTTATTTTTTTATTTGTATAATTTAGAGGAAAACATTATCGAATATTTGGAAGTGGAGTTTCCGACGACTCCGAGTCCGGAAAGGCTTACATGGCTGGACGCTCCCATAATGTTAATGCTATTGAAATTGGTAGATATTTTGATTGGAATGTTTTAGCAAACTTGAACAACAAGATATGGAACAAGTCAAGTTTAAGGGCTCCACTCGGATCACAGATATATAAATTTCATGTGGGGAAATGCATACTTCCCGAGATATTGGCCTTGAAATTTCGGAACATATTTTCTTTAAAACAACCCTTTTTCTATTGCCACAAAGGCAATATGGGTATCATTAAAAGGTTATATCGGGTACTTTTTAAGGCCCATATCGCGGGAAGTATGCATTTCTCCCTATAAAATATATATCACCGTAATCAGTTCACCGAGGACCACTTACTGTAAAAATGTCAAAGCGATCCAAGTGGAGCTCCTAAAATTGACTTAAGCCCAAGATATTTTGGACCAATGTACACACGTTCATCTTTAAATTTCCTATTTGTTTTTTTTTCAAGCAAATGTGTGTGCGTCTGTGCGTGTGTCCTTTTTGTTGAAGCGCTAACTTTCATATGCTTTATATCGGACTGTATATCTCTGGCAATCAAATGTCAAATTCACAATTTACTACATTTACTATTTAGTGCTAGGCCAAATTGGGATTGCAGAAAATAGGAGAAGAGAACGCCATTTTGATTTTAACTCTCTTAAATTTAACTTCAATTTTTCCTACTTGGCAATCAAATGTCAAATTCACAATTTACTACATTTACTATTTAGTGCTAGGCCAAATTGGGATTGCAGAAAATAGGAGAAGAGAACGCCATTTTGATTTTAACTCTCTTAAATTTAACTTCATTTTTTCCTACTTTTCGACGTAAGGAAACGCTTTTCTAGCAAAAATTGCAAAACTAGTACAATATAGTACTATATTGCAGGTTTGGGAACACAGCTATTATTTGAAATTTATATTTGAGTTCCAAATTTAAAAGTGTTACCTTTGCCAATTTCTTAAATGCCATTACCTTGTATAATTATACCATGGCAAACATGGCATAATTATTTAAGATATTATTTAAAAATATGTCAAATGAACAGAACGACTTTTTGCATTTGTTTTATTTTTTCTGACATTATAGCCCACAACGTAGATACCCTGCCTTGTATAATTGAACCTTTTTTTTCCAATTAACTCCTCTCCTCCTTGGCTCACGTCCTATTTGGTATTAGAATGTTCAGAGCCATGTCTCCATATGTAGCTTAAGCTACGAATTTGACTTTATCCATAGATGGTGGTTTGTGTTTTGCAGGTTGACTTCGATCTTCTTTAAGAATTTGACCACAATGTTCAGACTTTCTAAGCCTTGTGTATCAGTGAACTCTTCTACTGTGAAGGATTCACATAGTTGCGAAAAGCATCTTCTTTTGTTATTAAATTTACGAAAATTAAAAATTTCATGCGCAGCTGTTTGGATTCTGTTGAACGACTCGTACTTTATAGGTTATCCGTATTTGAAAACACACGTGTTAGTTAAGCGAACGCTTAACAACCGCCATTTTGTAAAAATCTATTTTTAAGCCCGTGGGCGTGTAATACTCATTTAAAATTTTTAAGGTCACGTCTTTCTTGTGAGCCGTCCGAGGACGAACTGTAATTGAACCTTGTTTATTTATAATTTTTGAAGTGTGTTAGTTTTCAGAAAAATCAAACGCAAGAAAGGATACTACGAAGTAATACAGAAGATTAAAGGTTTTTATAAAATTAGTGGTTGTGTCAAAAACAACCAAAAAGTTAAAGAAGTGGAAAAATAACATTGAAAATGAAGAAGCAAAAACTAAATATAATTCTACTCTTCATATTCCAGGGTCTACCGCAGAGTCTTTTCTAGAATTGAAGCAACAAGTCAAGACAGAAGACGGTGAAAATACTTTGGTATGAACATAATTTTAAAAGTCAAAATAACAAAATACCTTAACTTTTATAATTTAAAAAGGAATATTAAATGGACTAACGGACATATCCTTAAAAAATATGTGCAGAATTGCTTTAAAGCTGTACTTCTAGACCAAGCAGCATGTAGCTTTTCTTGGTTTGGGCACCATGGAAATACACCTGTCCATGCTCTAACAATAATGAATTGAATAACAACAATGAATTGAAAAACAATTCTAAATTTGACATGGAATTACTGATCATTACGCCTTTACTATTTTTACCATTTTCTATTCGAAAAGCGTTCCTGTACACAAAAAAGTAGCAAAACTTGAAGCAATATTTAAGAGAATGCAAACAAAAATGGCTTTCTCTTCTTAAACTTTTTACTAGAAAAATTTCGTCGAGTAAGAACATGAAATAGTGTCAAACTCTATATTTGACAATTGTTTGACTTAAAAAATAAATTATAGAAAAATGTTGTGTGATGATGGACGCCAAATTATTTTATTCGTTTTTGGAAGATTCTATCAGCGAAGATGAATTATTATTGGAGGATTCAGGTAATGAAGAAGCTCTAGAAACAATTGCAAAATTTTTAAGACGTAAGTTTTCCAAGTTGGCAAGATATTTAAAGGACGCTTGACCAAATTCAATTAAAAAATATTGAAAAAAGTATGTCCATTCTTGTACCAATATAACAATCGACTTTGGTAAGTCGATTGGCAAGAATTGAATGAGTGAGTCTTAAGAAAGTGTGATAAATAAGGCCACCTTAAAAATTAGCCAGGAAAATGTATAAAATTTTCCCACAAAGTGCACCCGTTCTTACAAGTACAAATGGCACAATGAAGTTACAGGTTACCTCCGATTCGGAAGTGAAACTCGACTATACATAAATAAGTGTTTCCCACACAAATGGTCTAAATTTTCATTTTTATGAATCTAATATCAGACGAATGGAATGTCCGATTTGAACCAAGCTTTTCACAACCAAGTCTAGATCAAGTCCGATCAAGTCCCATTAGTCCAAGTCTAGATGAAGTCCCATTGGTCCACACCTTCTGGTATCTCCCACACAAATGGTCAACATCCTCCGCAAACCATGTTTATTTTGTTTATATTTTATTTGTATTTTTTCAGGTAAACGAAATTCTATTCCCCACTACAGATGTGGTACCTAAGTATACGGATGACGAATTTAAAATGCACTTTCGAATTCCCCGATCTTTGTTTGAAAGTTTATGTAACATTTTTGCGGATAGCCAGCAATATAAGGGACTTCGCAAAAACAAGCGATTGTCAAGTGAATGTCATTTGGCCAGGTCACGAAGCCTGCAGTTTCCGCGATCTATCTGATATGTTTAATGTTACGATATCTACGGTTAGTGTAATCACACGCGTTACTTATTTCTTCAGGTGTTTAAGCCCTCAAGTAATAAAGTGACCTTCAGGTAAGGAAAAACGTGTAGCAAGCGATTATTTTAAATTGAAATGTGGGTTTTCCGGAGCGATAGGTAAGATACTTTATATAGTCACTGGATTAATTTTACAGATATATAGTAAGTATTTATTCATTATTATTATTTTATTATTTATTAATTTTACTTAATGTTTGTATAGATGGGACACATATAACAAATGATCCACCAAAGAATTTAAGAAAGCACATTTTTCCATCAACATGCAAGGAATTTGTAACGACAAAATTAAATTTATAAATGTTTTCATAGGATAATCGGGTTCGTCCCATGATAGTTGGGTATTGCAAAATTCGCCTATATATCGAAATTTATCTGATAAATGTGGTAAGATATGAATGATATAATACAGTTTCATAAGTATTCTTTTTAAAATATTTATATTTTATAGATTTTTATATACTTGGGGATTCTGCCTATCCATGTAGTAGATATATCGTAACACCATATAGAGACAATGGCCACTAAAGTAATGCAAAAAAATTTTCAATTCAAAGCTAAGCTCAGGACGAGTGACAATTGAACATACATTTGGAAACTTAAAACAAAGATTCAGGCAACAATATTATTGCAAGCTTAAGGGAATACTAAAGCTGTGCCAATTTATTCGGGCGCAAGCAAGATGAAATTGAAGATGATTCGGAATGCCAATTCGCCTTACCTCTAATAATGATTTTAGAGATATATTATGCCAACAACTTCAAGAAAATTAAAAATGAAATGATAAAAAAATGTTCCTTTAGTTATATAAAATACGAATATATATGAATAAATAAAACAGAAAAACAAAATATACAATTTAATGTACTTTGGAAAAGAAAGGGGGGCACTTTATATGGTGAATGAATTGGATGTATCTTTATATGGAGGTACATAATGCACTGAATGGCACATTGGACATCACGGAGAAAAAGAGTTTCGTATCTGAAACATCCGTCCACTACCTGTTATACTAAATTTAGGTACATTTAGTACTTATTTGTTAAACAGTTGTTGGAATTTCAGAAATTTTAATTACAACAAATTTAATCAAAGAAATATAAACCGTAAAGACTCGACGATATGGATTTTGAGAACATAGTTTATAAATCAAACATAACAAAGTCATGTTACGAATAAAAACGCCAATACGCGAAAATATGTGTATAAAATTTATATATACTCAGAGATCTGCACTCAAAATATATGTTTTTATTTTATAGCACTTAAAACGTTTAATATTGCCATCTATTGGAAATTGTTGACATATCGATTGTCGTATATTTATAGTTTTATGTCTTTGATTTAATTTCAAATAGTGATCGCATACCCTATTTGAACATTCTAGCTTTATTCGTTCACCCAGTAACAATTCGTAATACATAAAATCGTGTTGGAGTTGAAAAAAATTATTAATTTGAATTATTAATTATGTTACATAAATACATGTTAATTTATAAATAATTATTTAACATTTTTTATTCAAATGTTGAAATTACTTATAAAATAAAATTGGAATGAATATTATATAATGTAATATATTTCAAATTAATTTAAATGAATTATTTTAAAGTAAATATAGTAAATACTATATACACAAATTTATAAAATTGTTTGAATTACATTAAAACCCAAATTTAAATATAGTTTATATTGTTGAAAAAATTGGAAGATATTTTTCCAGAATTTGCAACTTTCGCTCACTTCTTTTTTCCTTTCCTTCCAAATATTTTAGTAACTCCGAGTTAAGGACTTGCAAAGATTTTTGCTTGGGATTATTTTCCTTATCTGCAATGGAACATTTTATTAAATTATTATTAAAAAAATTGGTTCATATTTTACCTCTTTTTTGCGAACGCTCTTGTTAGGACTTGATAAAATATCTGTAAATAAAAATACAATTATAATATATACATATATCAATCAAATTCATTTGCATTCGAAGATTTCATTAGAATTCATGCTTGTGCCCGCTTTCCCATTAATGTTTTCGCTATCCAATACATAGTCAGGATTTAAAGATTTTTTCTCCCAAAAGACTTTCTAGTTCCCTATTTAAACATACAGTGGTACAAAATTATCGACGAAAAATATAAAACTCTTAAAAATATGAAACACTTAAAAATACTCACGCCTCATAGGGACATGTTAATTGGTTTCGACCTGTTAGGGAATTGTTTAATTTTGTTATCTTGAATCTCCTTTCCATTGTTCGAAATTTTGTTTCCACTTATTCAGCAGTAAATGCGTACCTGATGGACAGACATGCATAAAACGTCTTAGAAAATGATTAACAAAAAGTTATGCCATAGAAAGAACCGTAATTCTACATGTTTATCATTATTTTCGGACAATAAACCCGACTAGTACCGGTTATATATTATATATCTATCATTTGATAGATATATAATAATAATTGTACCATGTGTTATGGTATGGCTGACTTCCAAAATGTTAATTGCTTTGCATTCGAACAATGCATCCTGTTTCATAATGCAACAGTACAAAATATTTACATTGCATACTATTTCAAAATGTCGCTGCCATGCATTTACAACGCAGTTAAAAAGCAATCAAGCATCGGTTTTATTGTGGATGCATTGTTTGTTTACGAACACAAAATTAAATATCCTTAGAAAAGGAAGTTAATGGAAGATTCTCAAAAGTAATTTTAGTAAAAATATTAATATGTGGAACAAATAAATTCATTTTTAATTTTAGTAAAAATATTAATATGTGGAACAAATGTATTTTTAACGTTGTTCATTGAAACGACTTTTTTGTAATTAATTGGGCAGTATTAAAACACCTTTTTACTTATATTTAACTTTTATAAACACATCGAAGTTTGTCTGGATTTTATTTTGACAATCTGATAACTTACAAAAATATTGCCAAATAATGATTTACAGCCACGCTTTTCATACATATTTGTTTTTTCATTGTAAATGTTTGCAAAGTTCATAGTTGCAATGTTTGGTAACTTTGCATGTGTACGAAGTTTAAATACCGTAGTATTATTGTATACAAACATTGCATTGATACATTTTGGAAGTCAGCCTATATTTATGATACTTATAATAGCCAAAGAATTCATTGGCAATAAATGTAACAATAATTATTCAGTATAAAAAAGTTTATACTATTTCAATAGGGAAACTCAGAACAATAACGTAGAGTCTCATCGTGCCACGTGCGTTTTTTTATCGCGTTAACGCACGCAAAAAGTTAACATATATTTAACTGCGAAGCGCAAAGCACATTAACTTCAAGCGTTTCCTTGTGGTTGTTGTTTTCGATAACACATAACGCCCAACGCAAGGTATATTTAATAAGGTAGCCGCATCAGCCCAGCTGTTGGTGCAAACATGGCCTATAAATAAGGTCACCCAGGAGACCAGCTGGTAACCGATACCTGTCAAGTTTGCTGTCAAAATGCATTCTTGTGAATTGACTTCCATTATGAAAAAGTAAACAAAGTTGAAATTTTTGACATTAGACTTGAGAAAAAACATCTGTTTTCCGATTTCGATTGCTATCCTGGTGACCTTATTAATAGATCTTGGGTGCAAATAAATGTCAAAAATGTTAATGTGGTCTTGAAGCAAAAAATTAAAAAACAAAATTATAAATGAAAATCTCCGAATTTCGAAGAGTTTGTTTGGCAATACTTTTATTAACATTTTCTATAAGAATTTGTGTAAAAAAATCTTGCGAATCTGTTTGTTTTTGCAAAATATTTTTGACATATCAAAATACAACAACCGATGTTTGTTGTAGAAATTCGCCGATGCGTCTACCTTGGCTCAACGTGTACATTCTAGGTTCATTTATGTATCGCAAAATCGGGACGTGCACAATCTTATCAATAGGCTTTTTGAAAGATATTTGGAATTTTTATCCTGTTCGGCTTTGTACTCCGCGATTAAAAAGTTGACCTTGGTTCTATAAAAGAAAACCTGGAAGCGTTTCTGGATATGTAGATAATACATACCTTCAGTCGAATTCAATAGGGACTAGTTTGTAACATTTAAAGAATTTGGAGCGTATATTCTATTGTTTTGCTGACAAATGAAGGAGCACCATGAATTGTCGTCAACATGTCATGGGCAGTACCGGAAGAAAAAAAATTGGAGTTTGCACAACGATTATGTACAAATTCTAGTGTGCCCCGTGTGCCAATTCGTTAAAAATATTTTTAAATATTTCTTTAATTCAAAACGTTTATGTGTACCGTACTAGAACAACTAAGTGTGTGAACAGATATATAACATATTTGAAGGGGACAGGTAATAAGCACATCCTGGAATTTTTAACTTTAATAAAAAGAATGCGAATGGATTATAACTTGCTAACAACGAAAATCGGTTTCCACTGAGTGCCAAATTAAAAGAATGGTCTTGCGATAAATTCGTAAAATGGAAATGGTAAGACATATCCAATGACTACATGCTGCTGGACCAAGAGCTTACATATATCTTTATCAAATGGGACATCCATTGCCCCATGAAACGACACTATAGCGATGGAGTAAAAAAATTAATTTGAATGAAGGCAATCATGATCCAATTAACAGGTCGTGTTAGAGACGAATTGATTTCACCCGAAATGTTAAAATTCGACGTAATCGTGTAAAACCATAAACAGAAAAATTTGGCAGTTTGAGGGATTATCTACAAATGGCCGATAATATTCGCCTCTTACACGACCTGTTAATTGGATCATGGAAGGCATTATTGAACGTTCAATTGACGTAATGAGTCGAAATTATAAATTGAAAGAATATGACAGATATTCTGGCTTTTGATGAGATGAAGGTGTCTATGATATGACCAAAGAAACATCAGTGCTGTACGGAAGCCATCCAGTTATGCACAAGTAATTACATCTCGTGGCATTGCCCAATGACAAAGAGTACCCTTTTCTCTATAATCCAGATGCTGTTGCAAGATATATAAATATTTGTAGTAAACACAAATCGCTGAAAACTGTTCTATTAAATGTATATTGTCGGTAGGCAAAAAGTGAATTTTGCGGCACAGTTGTTTTCAAATACTTCAGCCAATAAAACAATACAACGTGTCTCCACTTTTGGCGTTAATTTGTTAAATTAGTTAAGGATTTCTTTGACAATGAATTCTAATTTAAAAACTTTTAATTATCGTGGAAATCAGCAACCTTTTGGAGTTTGTTTGGCCAGCCAACAAGATTATTGCATAAAGTAAATGAGGTGATTTCATTTCCAATGGTCCCAAACAGGAAGTCACAGGAGTTTTTCAAAGGAAAATTCTTATACCCAACAATTCTTTACTTATGCTGCATGACTACAAATACAGACAAATACAAAATACATTTTAGGTGTGAATATACCATATTTACATTTTGTTCATAACTTTTTTCAATATGACATTTATACTGGAAATGTTGAAGCTGACCAAACACAATGGATTAATCCATAGCATACATGCGAATATATTACCCAACTTCAAATAGAATCAATGAAGAAATTTTTGTTTAAGCCGGCAATGATGAGCAATTCAATGATTCTGTTGAAGATGACGAATTCTCCGATTTTCAGTACAATTATTTTGACAACATTGATGACTTTCAATATGTAGCTTGCTACATTATTAAAAGGCTAATCTTTGTTTAGATGCACTAACGTGTGTAGATCAAATGTCTATAGGTTTCTTGAAAAACCTTCCAAAAGTTTCTTGGGTCATATCGAAGTTTTAGAATGTTTTTAAAGCATTATTCTTATTAAAAGACAATAAACATATTAGCATTGATGAAAGAACAAAACTATTTTTTAAATACAGGGAATACCTTTTAGAATAAAACATCTAAACAAAAGGTTAAAAATTGAAACGGTAAGGCATTGGGTCATGGCATTATATAAACTGTCTAAGATAGCAATATAAGCTGAATCGGGAGGATTCGATTCAGACATAAAAATTAATAATTTTTTGCCAGCTCATCTATTTGGTGGTTGATCTCTTTTTGCGGATAAGATGCACTATATACAAACTACTACTAAAGATAACAAAATTATTTGCCTAACCTATTTTAACCAGGGACCGAAAATAACAGTTATTTTTTAAAATGCGAACAAAAAAATCTTCATGTTGAGGATATTGAGTGATCTTGAGAAAACACTCTCAGTTCCCATGTTAAGGATTATTTTTTAACGGAAAAAATAAACGTTGATTTTTAACTGTTAAAAATGATTTTTATTTTTTCCGTCAAAAATAAAAGTCTTTTTGCGATTTTTATTTTTTCCGTCAAAAATAAAAGTCTTTTTGGGACTTTTATTTTTTCCGTCAAAAATAACAGTCTTTTTGGGACTCTTATTTTTTCCGTCAAAAATAAAAGTCTTTTTGGGATTTTTATTTTTTCCGTCAGAAAATAAAAGTCCTTTTGGGATTTTTATTTTTTCCGTCAGGAAATAAAACTCTTTTTATGTAAAGAAGTTTATACAACTTGTAATCAGTTATAAAATTACAATTTATAAATCTCTGTCCTTATTACAATAAGTGTACACATAAGTAATCAAGATCAAAGGTAAAAAATATTTGTTATAAATTTTTAAAAAATAGTCTAGTGTACCAAATCATGAATATAAAATAAAGAATCATTCCCCTGACTATTAGGTCAAAGGTTATATAACTGGTACCAAACTCTATATGTTTATTTACGTAAAAAGACTTTTATTTTCTGACGGAAAAAATAAAAATCACAAAAAGACTTTTATTTTTGACGGAAAAAATAAAAGTCCCAAAAAGACTTTTATTTTTTACGGAAAAAATAAAAGTCCCAAAAAGACTGTTATTTTTTACGGAAAAAATAAAAGTCCCAAAAAGACTTTTATTTTTGACGGAAAAAATAAAAATCCCAAAAAGACTTTTATTTTTGACGGAAAAAATAAAAATCATTTTTAACAGTTAAAAATCAACGTTTATTTTTTCCGTTAAAAAATAATTAATGTGGATTTTTTTTTTTATTTAGGTCACATAATAACAGTTATTTTTTACCTGATTTGATATAAGCTATAACCGTTACGGTCCCTGATTTTAACTCTCCGCCATAATACATATTTGGTCATGTCCATATAATATATATATATATATATATATTTTCGATCAGAGTAAAATGCTAAAACGACCGACCTACTTGAATCTCTATATATCTTCGGAAGAAATTTAGATAGAATGCTCATATTCAGGTTTAGCCGTAGTCATTTGTAACGTTGCCCTCAAATTTCCAGTATTTTTAATATACAAGTAATAATAAAAATTTGCAAAATGGGCGACAGTACCAGATCTCTCGAGATATTTGGTTTTGTTTAATAATTCTATAAAAGCTAAATGATCTGTGGACAAAAGCTAGATTGCAAAATAAGTTTGAGAAAATATAAATACCAAAAAGAGATATTGCTGTTATCATGGCGAGATCGACGTTCAACTTTTAATTTCCGAACCTATGATTGATATGTATGATGCAATCAAACTTTTCTTTGAACCACAAATCCACCCACACTTATATGTGCTAGTTGTTAAGAAAATATATTATGGAGTCTACATAAAGTCACATTTTTTATTCCAATACAGTCTCCGATAAGTGATAAAAAATCGCCATTATTGAACCGTATACTGTCCATAGCATTAAACTTTTCAATCCGTAATTTGTTGCATTTCTGTCTTTTGAGAGAATATATTTTTGATTTGCTTTTGCATTCACAAAAACACAAGTATGAATTCTACATCCACAAGCACATACATTTTGAATCTGAAATCATGAATGAAAATATTAACTACATAACAATACCCGGTAGTCTCATTTGAGAAATTGATAATGGCAACCCTTCTTAAAATGGAATTCATATATCAATTTCAAATAAAATGAAAAATAAATTCCATAAGTCTTGATTTAGATTAGACGAGTTTACTTGCGGCAATTCTTGTCGTTCTCTTTTGAAATTGCTTCATGCGTTTATACAAGGCAATTCGTTTTCCAAAATATTTCTCTATTTGTTGTTTTTTCACATTTGAATCTATATAAAATGTCAACAAATACGAAATACACAATACGAATTGCCAGAAAATTGTCGGTACGAGCAATTTTTTTTCATTTCTATTCCCCTTGCCCCTCTCTCCCACAAACAAAGACTTGCCGCAAGTAAACTCGCCTAATCTAAATCAAGACTAAAATGTTACGCATGGCAAAATTTCAACAAATTAAAAAATATATTTTTTCTAAAGCTCCACATTGTTCTCAAGATTTAACTAAGTAAGGGGAAAATGCATACTTCCCGAGATATGGGCCTTGAAAGTTCGGAGAGTATGTTGTTGTAATCAGCAGTTCGACTATTTCCAGCAAGTTCTCTTAAAAAGTACCCGATATAACCTTTATAATGATACCCATATAGTCTTGGTGGCAACTGAAAAAGGGTTGTTTTAAACGGGAACGAACCTAATATTAATAAATATAAATGATTCAATGAATGACACAAGATTTGCATAAATTTCGAAGGAAGGTATTTTGAAAGCTGGATGTTGTCAAAAGCTAATTTATGAAAAAATTGGAAACTTATGACTGTATGGGACTACCTTGTATAGTTATGCCATGGCTAACAACGTATATTCCAGGAAGAAGGGAAACGCAAATAATCCCGTGTCAACGTTCTTCTTAATGGAAGACGGCGTTCTGAATAATTATAAAAATAATAATTAATAACCATGAATGGGAAAATTCCGAAATAGGTAAAATGGTTAACAGAACCAAATCAGCAGTCCAAAAAGAGAAGAACGAAAAATTGAATATATTATCAAAAATATCCATTTACCAGCTCTCATAAAATCGCTGCAGACTTAAAAGAATCATTTGGGAAAGCAGTTTCAGCAGACACGGTACGTAGGTGCATCAAGAAGTGTGGATTCCCGCAAAAAACCACTTGTTAACAAAACAAACAGAAAGAAGTGTGTCGATTTTGCAAATGATTATAAAAACAAGACAAATAAGTTCTGGGAAATAGTTATTTTCTCGGACGAATGGAAATTTAACATATTTGGGTCGGATGGACGCTCTTTGGTGTGGCGGAAAAAAGGTGAAGAGCTCAATCCAAAGAATGCTCGGAAAACAGTAAAGCACGGAGGGGGTAGAGTAATGGTATGGGGATGCATGTCAGCAACTGGTATTGGCAATTTGGTATTCATTGCGGAAATAATGAATAAAACAGTTAACATGAATATTTTGAAACAAAATTTGAATCAATGTGCTGAAAAACTCAACATTCGTGATAATTATTACTTCCAACAGGACAATAATCCAAAACACACTGCTGTTGACTTTAAGAATTGGATCGTATACAATACACCACACATACTGATAACACCTCCACAAAGCCCCGATTTAAATCTGATTGAGCGCCTATGGAATCATTTAGATAAACGAAATCATACAATTTCCTACTCAAAGAAATACTTCTGACAGAATGGGGTAAAATATCGTCGGACTACACTAAAAAACGTGTATACTCAATGTCCGAACGATTGAATGAAGTTTTAAAACTCAAGGGATATCCTACCAAATATTAGGTAAGTCAATTTAATTGTAAAAATTAAGAAATATTATATAATTCATTACTATTCTCCAGGGGTACCAAGATTTATGCGGTGCAAAAAATATGGACTTGCCACTATGTCGATTTTGTTTTGATAAAAACATGAAATATTACTTTAATTTGTTGTAGTATCGGATTGAATACATGAAATAAAAATATATATTTGAAATTTTGTGAATTACTTTTTGAGTAATTACTGAATATTTTTTGATTTGTGTGGGGTACCATGACTATTGCTGCTCACTATATGTAATTAAACCGCAAATGGGATGCTGGTACCGAAAATTTGTTTGGGCTTTAAAAATTTATGCTTCTGAACGATTCTGGCGTTGCCCCTTTTTTCTTTATTTCTCAAATGAGACTACCTTATTAGAAATTGTCTTTGTAACGTAGGCGTCCAGACAATTTGAAAAATAATTCTAAAATCACGAATGAAAATATTAATTACATTACAATAGAATTTATGGCATAATTACACAAGGTAGTCTCGTACTGATCTATAATTCCTATTTTTTCATATTTTTTTCCTCCTTTGAAATGTATGCACAATACATGTTCAGTGGCAATAACTACAAAATGTTTAACATTTTGAATTTCCCAGTCTCTATAATCTATGAATATAAGTTATACAGTAGATATCGGATATAAGCACATCTCATATAAGAAAAAATCGCATATAAGAAAGATTATCAAACACCGAGCATATACTTCCTTTATCCGATAATTCCGTATAAGAAAAAACGCATATAAGAATGAAATCTCCGGCTTTTTTGAGTTTCTTATATCCGATATCTACTGTAGCATCTGTAGATATAGCTTAAGAATAATGTGGATGGAAAAATGTAGATATTCATAACATGGTCCGGGTTAAAAAAAAGTATGTCTGTACACATGGCATTTCGAAGGAGGATATTTTCATTTAAATTTTGAAAGCTGAATGTTGTCAAAAGTAAAATTATGAAAAAATTGGAATAATATGTCTGCATGAGACTACCTTGTGTAATTATGACATGGGATAAACCTTGAGAGCAATGTTTATCTTTAGAGAATATATTTTGCTTAATTTATTGAAAACTAGCCGACCCGGGCAAACGTTGTTTTGCCTTAAAATTTTATTTTCATTGCAAGTCGGAATAAGTTGCAAAGTCATGGCAGATTTTTATTTCGAAGAAGAACGAAAGGTGAACTAAATCGAGCTAGCTATTGTTGTTTTAAATACCGTATACTGAAGCAGAAATAATGATTTTTTAATAGATACAATTGGCGGCATTTTAAAATATGATTTTCCATATTCTCCCGAATCACGATTCTGTACGCATGGTAATTCACTTCACTACTTTTTTTATTTGTTCCTCCACCTATAATAAATAACCTATGTAAATAAAACTTTTGTCAGCAATAACATTTTTTAAAATGTACCAGTAGTTTAGTTTAATAATTTTAATTGAAAATGGTAGCCATCTTCTCCTTGCCGCAACAGTATTGGGTATTGGAGCGCATCATATGAGCGATGCGATTGGGTATCGTTGGATGGCTCACCTACTGGTGTTTTATCTGCTTTTATAACCATTTTATGATTATCGGATGGCATTCGGTCTGTTGCAACTTAAAATAATTTCACCAATTCGTTATGCTGATGGAATAAATATTGTAATAATTGTACAATGTTGCGGCGTAGTCCCATGGCAATTGCACTTCTGGTGGTGATCTCTGTTTCAGAAATGACAAGGAAATATATGTGCAAAAATTTTTATTCTTCATCAGGAATAGGCAATAAGGATCCCGCTTTGTGGTATATTTGTCCTTGGATGTTAAATGTTGGCATGGAACTTTCACTAACTATATTGCCAACACCAAATGACGTTATTGGAAAACAATTTGTATAACCCCGTATATAGGTTAGGAAATGTTTTTATTGTGATGTTGTTCTAGGCACCAATGAAAGCAATGGTTCCGGCGGTTGACTTAGTTCTGGCAGCTTTACTTTGCCATTTGCACAACATAAGCCAGGTGTTCCCTTTTTATATTTAAATGCTTTGCAATGGACACATAATTGATCCATGTTACCGATGGAGCACAGCACACTCATACGATTTGTGTGTCGTAAACGACGACCTACATTTGCACGTGGGCGTGGCATTGTATTTAAATATAACAGCCTGTTTCTCTAAGACGGTCGAGGGTATATTTGAGCGAATGGTACTTACTCGAATTCGAATCAGATTGTTATAACAATTAAGTTATGTTCTATCAATAAGAATCGAATGAACAATAAAAACAAAATACACAAATACAATCAAATGATTGAGTATAAAAAAATTTCAAATAAAAATTTATATGTATTTGTTTTTTTTTTCAAATTTTATTTTGTAAAAACATGAATGATAAACATAAACGAGAAATGTTTATTTCAAACATGTTTATTCTGTTAACATGATGTGTATTTTCGCAAATTACACAGAAACAGTCCTCACGTCCCAAAAAGCATGTACATAAAGTTTGGTCAAAATCGGTGCAGTAGATCTTGGGTTACGGCGCAAAAACATAAAAAAAAACTAAATATTGCGCCACTTGGCGGAAACACTCCTCATGCCCCATAGAGCACGTACATAAAGTTTGGGGGAAATCGGTGCAGTGGTTTTTGAGTTTAGCGATCACGAACATACACGTAATTTTTATATATACAAACAATTTTATGGTATTTATTTTTGTATTTTATTAGAAATTGATACATATATGAATTCCATATGAAAAAGAGTTGCCATTATCAATTTCTCCTGCTTAAAAAGGGTTGTCATTATTCATTTCTCAAATGAGACTACCTTCTGCAATTATGCCATGAATAAAATTTTACCATGTTTCAATTTATTTATTATCTGTTCCCGTAATGCAGGAATCTACTATCAGATATCGTGGCAACCCTGTCGTGAATGTTCACTAATTTTGTAGTGCTCTGTGCTTAACAAATATTTAATTTTTAACAATATAATCTGTGCTTGTGTGGTAACAGTGTTTAAAAGTGTTGTGAATAATTTTTGTGCATTTCGATCTAAGGCTTAAATGCACTTTACGGACACCTCTCAGATCATTTTGAAATGTTTATCATAGGTAGTCCTTCTGATGCTGATTACAGCAACATACGTTTTTTCGGGGGGAAATCAGAACTTCCCGAGATATGGGGTTCCAAAGTTCAAAAAATACCCCCACTTTTTATTAAACATATTTAAGAATACCACTCCGATACGTTTATTTTTTTTACAGCACATAGTCCTTTTGGAGCTGATTACAACCACATAATTTTTTTGGGGGAAACTTCGTACTTCCGGATATATAGGAGAATGTCTTAAATCCCCGGCCGGCTATTTAGAAAAAATTGAAATTAAAAGAGAATTCTGCTCGCGTAGCCCAATTTTCCACCTGTCCATAGGAGAAAGTCTTAAATCCCCGGCCGAAGGCCGGCTATTTAAAAAAAAAAAATTAATTAAAAGAGAATTCCGCTCGCGTAGCCCAAGTTTCCATCTGTCCATAGAAGAAATTCTTAAATCCCCGGCCGAAGGCCTGCTATTTAGAAAAAATTGAAATTAAAAGAGAATTCTGGTCGCGTAGCCAAATTTTCCACCTGTCCATAGGAGAAAGTCTCAAATACCCGGCCGAAGGCCGGCTATTTAAACAAATTTAAATTAAAAGAGAATTCTGCTCGCGTAGCCCAATTTTCCACCTGTCCATAGGAGAAAGTCTTAAATCCCCGGCCGAAGGCCGGCTATTCAGAAAAAATTGAAATTTAAAGACAATTTTGTTCTCATAACTCAATTTGTTGTCGGATAATAAGTAAGGGTATGAAATGTAGGTTTTTATTACATTTTGATACTCCATATTTCCGGAAGTACGAAGTTCTCACCAAAAAAAAAAATTATGTGGTTGTAATCAGCTCCAAAAGGACTATGTGCTGTAAAAAAAATAAACGTATCGGAGTGGTATTCTTAAATATATTTAATAAAAAGTGGGGGTATTTTTTGAACTTTGGAACCCCATATCTCGGGAAGTACTGATTTCCCCCCGAAAAAATGTATGTTGCTATAATCGGCATCAGAAGGGCTACCTATGGTAAAAATTTCAAAATTATCTGAGAGGTGTCCGTAAAGTGCATTTGTTCCCGATCTAATTGGAATTGTGATATTTAACATATTTTTGCTAATATTAATTAATGTTTTTAATTCTAATTGGCATTTTGTTTCCATTCCCAATTTGTTCCTTTCTTACATTAGCTTATATAGGTGCTGTAACATTTTCTTATTTTGACATCTCAAAACAGAGTGGCAAATTTATGTGTTTCATAAGAAATTCAAGGGATAGAAATTCCAGAAAATTCATAAATTTAATTAAAAAAATGGCACGGTAAATGTACTCGAATTAATGCAAAAAGTAGTAGTCACAATTAGGGATAATGTTGGTGTCTGTTGGTGTTGTGTCTATTGTCGAAAACACTCTGACGACTTTTATAACTTTGTAAAAGACTTGCAGTCGGAGCTTGGTTCGATGAAAAAGGAATTTACATCGTTATCAAAACGTTTGGACGATTTTTCCAATTTGTTCGAAAAGTACCAAGAGCTTTATGAATTTGTATCATCACCATCTGTGTCTTGGCAGGCACGCAAAAAGGTCTGCGAAAAAGCTCCCAATAAAGTCGTGCCTAGTCGAAAACCCACAGTTTCTGTTGGGAATACAGTGCCACAATCACCATCCGTCAATATCACAGATACAACGGAAACTATTGTGCCCAGACTTTAGTGTTGCGTCACATTCGGCCTCGGAAATCGTATTGAGTATTAGTAGTACTAGTACTAAAGACTTCAAAACCTACTCACGGAAATCGGGAACCATCAGTTCAAACACCTAATGCGTCTTCCGTAGCTGTCACTAGCAATTCCCTCCAACCTGGTCAAAGACCATTATCTATGGCTCCCACCATGAAAATGGTATTTGTATCTAGGTTTGCACCAGATACCTCGGTTGAGGATATAAATTACATATTACATAAAATCAAAAATCGATAGAATTTTTTTCTACGTTGTTATAAACACGTTCTGCTTTCTCAGATTATATTTTAAAATCGTAGTACAAGAAAGTATGTTTCATCGACTGATTTCGAGAGAATTTTGTCCCGCTAATGCATTTGTTAAGGAATTTCTGGAAAGATCTGAAAATTTAGCTCATTTGCCGCAGAGGGCTGAAATATTGCCAAAAACTAAATATGTTTCTCAATGTTTGCTATCAGAATGTTAGAGGGTTAAACGTAAAATTAACTCGATTATTCTGATAGCCTTGGTTCTAATTATGATATTATAGTATTTTCTGAAACTTGGTTAAAAGCATTCCTCCCTTATCGCAACTTGATATTTATAATCAGCATGTGTTAGCAATAAATTCAATAACTAATACTACGTTTACATTTAACCGGATTTCGTTAACCCAGTGGGTTTCAATTGTCATTTCCTTTGCATATATGTCAAATAAATCCTCATAAAGTAGGTTAACCCGGTAAAAAGTTGTAATGTATATGCCGTTCTAATGTATATGCCGTTGACAGAATATTAGTTCTTGCCAATTTTAATCTGCCGTCCGTAAAGTGGCTTTCATTGCCAGATTCTGAGGCTCTAACACCCTTGACATCTGATGCAAATATAAACCTATATACTTTTGAAATTGTAAAGCGACATAAACCTTTATCATATAAAGAGCATATCAAATTGTTATGATCGAATTCTAGATCTAGCATTTGTGAATTATACACAACATTTTTAAAATATGTAAATACCTCCAGTATGTACTCCCGAAGATAACTACCATCCAACTTTATGCATATCCATGATGCATAATAACTTAGCTACCAAAAATTCATTAATGTCATTTAAATCTGTTCATAATTATAATAAAACGGACTTCCAAAAGTTAAACGCACTTATCTCAACCATAAACTGGACCTCATTATGTATTTTATGATATCCTAAATAAATTTATTCTAGAGTGTGTTCCCACTGTTAGAGTTAGAAACTCGGAAAGATAAATTGGCTATCCCTTCAATGCTGCTGTTTAATTATTCCCTGAAATATAGTAATTTTCCTACCTTCTGGAAGAAATCCTATACACAAATCTGGAAGCTTAACTAATGTCTCGAATTATAGAGGAATTGGTAAATTAAGTGCAATTCCAAAATTATTCGAAAAATTGATTACTGATGTAATTTCTCCTAAAGTTCAGCCAATCCTAAGTCCATATCAACATGGTTTTCGTAGTGGCCTCTCAACAACAATCATATCTATCTCAACAAACAAACCGATACAATTTACACTGACTTCAGTAAAGCTTTTGACAGGGTTAACCACGAACTTTTAATATATAAATTAAATCAAATTGGTTTCAGTATAAATTTAGTTAAATGGATATCATCTTGTTTGCGAAATAGATCACAGGTAGTTTTGTTTGATGATTGTCTCTCCAAATCCATTAATGTCCCTTCCGGTGTTCCCCAAGGAAGTCATTTAGGTCCACTCCTCTTTCTTCTACTTATAAATGATTTGCCAAATGCAATAATCAATTCCATGTTGCTAATGTATGCAGACGATGTCAAGTTGTTTATCACCGATAACTCTATGAAGCAAGCTGATGTAGCTCTGATCCCTACATTACAAAACAACTTTTTACATCTCTTGTGCCACCCATATTAGAATATGGCTCTGTTGTATGGGATCCCCAATCTACAATATATTCCGATAAAATTGAATCAGAGCAGAAACAATTTCTACTTGCACTGAGAGGTTTATGCCATGTTCTGACGGGCATTCGAACAACGTAGTTCGCTCTCAGAATTACGTATATGAATTAACCCGTTCATACAACACTATTCTTAATTCATGTCATCAGAGTTTTTTTATTTCAAACTTTTTGTTTCTTGTTTCAACCAAAATTGTAACATATTTGAATCACATATGGATCTGAATAGAAAAAATAATTCTCTTTCTCCTGACTATAATATCAACCCCTATCTCTTTACTTTTAATTCATGTTTTCCATTTTTTCTGAAAATATTGTTGTTTTCAATACATTTTTATATTTTCTCAACTCAAATGTCACATTTAAAAAATGGGAGAATTTTTGTTTGGGTTTCCCACTTTGTTTCTCGTTTTGTGCGCTAATTAGAACAAAGGGGAAAGAAATGCACATTGCATTACGTAGACAACAAAATTTACATCCTACTGCATATATAAAAACTAGAATTGTGGTTACTTTTCATTCATCATTTTCAATTTTACTGAAAAAGTTTGAAAAATTTAAAAATTTTTTCATGCTGTCAAAATTAATTTTTTTCGATAAATTCTCTCAATTGTTAGAGATGGGACAAATTTCTTGGTGATTCAGACAGTGATTCGAATTGAACAACGTACAAAAGTCGGTCTTCGCTCAGACAATTTTGTATGGGGAACTAAGTAATTACTTCATAATTTAGGTTCGAACTACGAATGAGAGAGCGAACAACGCTCGTCTGCATTACATTGGAATAGTGAATTTGTGTTGCCTTCTTACACTAGCAGGTTAAAATTAATTCTATTGCCTACATTAAAAAGTAGACATATTATGTTGAATACTATGATGGCAATTAAAATACTGAAAGGTAATATACTGTTACGAAAATAACTTTAGATTTAAGATTAATTTAGATGAATTCCGTTAATTTAAGAATTTGAATTGTAACGTAAATTTCTACTACGCAGTTTATTCGAATAACTTCACAACAACAACTACTGTATAGATTTTTCTACATCCTTCCATTTCCTCTTCCATTTTCTATTTTGTTATTGTCGTACAATTCTTGTTAAACGTCATCATTGATGATCGCTTAATTCCTCTTTCTTTGTTACCCCCTCGCCTGTATATGTATTGTTGTTATTGTTTACTCAATGTAAGTTTGTATGTGTTGTTGTTATTGTTTACTCAATGAAAGTTTGTATGTGTTGTTGTTATTGTTCACTCAATGTAAGTTTGTATGTGTTGTTGTTATTGTTCACTCAATGTAAGTTTGTATGTGTGTTGCATTGGTAGATTGTTCGTGATCTAGGTGTTACCAGATCGTCTAGAAACTTCTGTAGCGACAAGCAAGGCTCATATAAATAGGGGAAATCGAAAGGCATTTAGTCAGTTGTGAATCAGATCGCGAATGGAAACCGTCGTGTAAAGTGCAAAGTAAAGTTGTGTGAATAAAGTCATTGTAATAATCGTAATCTGAAAGAACCCGCGTTTTATTTAGTACGAACTGTGCTGGGAAATAAAACAACGTCTACACGGGATTAAGTAAAATCCAAGAACGTAAAAATTGGTGTCGGAAGTGAGATTACGATAGTACTACGAAGAAGTTTAAGGATCTACGAGTGGAAGACTTGAAGAAGGAGCTGAATAAATTGGAATTGTCCTCTACTGGCAACAAGGCTGAACTCCAAAAACGTCTGTTGGATGAGTTCGAGCGCCGTGGTATGAACATCGATACATATGAGTTTGACAGTAAGGATGAAGTGGATTTATCGGAAATGGGCGAATCCAACGGTGGGGAAGTCTCGTCAGTAGCTGCCAGGGGTGACGATTTCAGAGAAATGCTGGCTAAAATGTTCGAAGAGAATTCCAGAAACACGAGACGAATGTTCGAAGAGAATTCCAGAAAGTCAGAAGAAAACTCGAGACGAATGTTCGAAGAGAATTCCAGAAAGTTGGATGAACTCAAGGCGGAGAATTGTAGAATGTTTGACGAAAATTCGAGAATATTGAACGAGAAACTCGAGAAAATTACAGAAGTTATTGGAAGGAGAGTGGAAACCGTGGAGGTCCAAATTAAAGAGTTGGATAAGAAAGTGCAGTCGGTCGACGAGAAGATTCTGTCTGTGGATGAGAAATTTCTGGCCCACGACCACAGGTTTACGAATCTGGAGAAGAAAATTTCGGAACTGGAAATTAAAGGTAGTCCGGTGCGAGTTCCTGATAACGCACTAAAAATCAAACCTCCTGTATTCGACGGCTCTACGTCATTCAATGTTTTCAAGTTACAGTTCGAGACAGTGGCTTCTAGAAATTCGTAGAACGACAGCGACAAAGCGGTTGCACTACTTCTGGCATTGAAGGGCAGTGCTGCTGATGTTATACAGAGTATTCCTGTCGCTTCTAGGAACAACTATGAAGATGTTATTGCTGCACTGGAACGTAAGTACGGTGGCGAACATAAACAAAACATCTACCTTATGGAACTAAGGGGAAGAGTGCAGAGGGCAAACGAGACGTTGCAAGACTTTGCAGCTGAGGTGGAACGTTTGGTGCTAATGGCGTATCCAGGAGAGAATCACCCATTGGTGGACCGTATTAAAATCGAAACCTTTGTGAATGGCATACGTGACCCTGAGATTAAATGTGCAACATATGCGTCACCAAAAGCGTCATTTGCCGAAACCGTGTCGTTTGCCCTTGCCCAAGAGACGGCAAGAATAATTGTTAAGCCCCAGACCCTCAAGATTCGCCAACTGGTGACCGAAGGTTGCGATCCCAAATCCCAAATCTCTCGTTAACTTGATCAAGGACGCCATGAGGCGGGTAATAGAAGAAACAAAGTTAGTAGGGATGACTAAGCCCAGGGTTAGATGCTACAACTGCGATAAAGCAGGTCATATTGCGCGCGAATGCAGAGCTAAGCGCAAACGATCCAGGTTATCGTCACCAGCTCCAACGAAAGATGGTAGAAGAATGGCTCAACAGTCCACCAATGTGTCACCGTTAAACAGAATCGAGCACAGAGAAGGCGGAAAACACGGTAATGCTGATGCCCTGTCTCGTCGGCCATGCAAGGTAGAATGCAGGCATTGTTCAAAGGCTGAGTGTAAGGAGAATATCGTTGATGTCCGGCTATTGCAGTTTGAGTCGGGTGAAGATTGGTCGACGGAACAACGAGGGGATCCCATTCTGGGCAAAATAATTTCGGCCATAGAAACGGGCAAGCGACCTAGTCGCAAAGAAATTACCTCCGAAAGCTCTCTTTTAAAATCCTATTGGGCCCAGTGGGACAGTCTGCTTATAAAAGATGGTTGCCTATATCGCAAATGGGAAAGTGAGGACGGTAAATCTCACCGGAATTTGATCGTCGTCCCAGACTCCAAAATAAGAGATGTCTTGTCGGAGTTTCACGATGGGCCAAGTGGAGGACATCTTGGCATAGCAAAGACGGCTGAAAAGGTAAAGCAGAGATTCTAATGGGTCGGCTGTCAAAAATCCATTGCCGACTGGATCGCCAATTGTGAAAGGTGCATAAGAGCTAAAGGTCCAACACGGAAGAGTCGAGGCTACATGCAGCAGTATAATTCAGGAGCCCCTTTTGAAAGAATCGCAATGGATGTAGCTGGACCGTTCCCCACAAGCGACTCTGGGAACCGGTATGTCTTAGTGGTCATGGATTACTTCAGTAAATGGCCAGAGGTTTATGCTATCCCAAATCAAGAAGCCAGGACAATTGTGGATGTGTTCAGCAAAAATTGGATTTGTCGCTATGGTGTTCCATCGGAGGTTCATTCCGATCAAGGTAGGAACTTTGAATCAGCGACCTTCAAGGAAATGTGTGACTCCTACGGAATCAAGAAAACCAGAACGACGCCCCTACATCCACAATCAGATGGCATGATGGAAAGATTCAATCGCACCCTGGAAGAACATCTACGGAAAGTGGTGGACAGTGGCCAACGAGACTGGGATGAGTATATTCCAAAATTTTTACGGGCTTATAGATCGGCCATTCATGATTCCACATCCCGGACCCCAGCCAAAGTTCTCTTCGGAAATGAATTAAAGCTACCTGGCGATTTGATATTCGGTGCTACCCCAAACGACGATGTGAACCAAGAAGAAGACAGTCAAAACTCTTTTAGCAAAGTCCACGATGCAGTTCGCCATCGAATAAAAATGGTTAGCAACCGCATGAAGGCAAGGTACGATCGAGCGGCAAATACCGATGGGTTTCAAGAAGGGCAACTGGTACTATTGTTCAACCCACAACGGAAAAAAGGACTATGCCCCAAATTGCAAACACACTGGGAAGGACCCTACAAGATTGTCACGAAAATAAATGACGTCGTTTATCGCATCCAGAGGAGCGACAGTCCCAGGTCGAAGATGAAGGTTGTACATTTGGAGCGGCTGGCCCCCTACGGAACGGGAACTGTGCCTATTCGGGACGAACAGGCTTAAGCGGGGGGCAATGTTACGAAAATAACTTTAGATTTAAGATTAATTTAGATGAATTCCGTTAATTTAAGAATTTGAATTGTAACGTAAATTTCTACTACGCAGTTTATTCGAATAACTTCACAACAACAACTACTGTATAGATTTTTCTACATCCTTCCATTTCCTCTTCCATTTTCTATTTTGTTATTGTCGTACAATTCTTGTTAAACGTCATCATTGATGATCGCTTAATTCCTCTTTCTTTGTTACCCCCTCGCCTGTATATCAGGCATGCTTACCCATATACGCTACGTAACTGAGGGTCGATGAGTAAACACATTTTCTCTTTCTTTCTCCTTACGTCTGTCGTTTTTAATGGTGAATTCTCAGTTACGCTCGCACACACTTGCTCTCAATTAATTTTGCCCAACACTGCTGTATATGTGTTGTTGTTATTGTTTACTCAATGTAAGTTTGTAAGTGTTGTTGTTATTGTTTACTCAATGAAAGTTTGTATGTGTTGTTGTTATTGTTCACTCAATGTAAGTTTGTATGTGTTGTTGTTATTGTTCACTCAATGTAAGTTTGTATGTGTGTTGCATTGGTAGATTGTTCGTGATCTAGGTGTTACCAGATCGTCTAGAAACTTCTGTAGCGACAAGCAAGGCTCATATAAATAGGGGAAATGGAAAGGCAGTTAGTCAGTTGTGAATCAGATCGCGAATGGAAACCGTCGTGTAAAGTGCAAAGTAAAGTTGTGTGAATAAAGTCATTGTAATAATCGTAATCTGAAAGAACCCGCGTTTTATTTAGTACGAACTGTGCTGGGAAATAAAACAACGTCTACACGGGATTAAGTAAAATCCAAGAACGTAACAATACCCTCAGACTTCCTAATTTCATCCATTAGAATAAATGTTCCTTTTCGATTAAGTAGATATTATCAGCCATGTAGAGATCCACTTAGTAAAATGTGTATTGATTTCAATTCTTTGTATTCTAAAGTCGACTTTTGCATGAATATAGAACTAATAAAATCTAATATAATTGTACTTTTATATTAATGATAAATGAATAATACAACTTAATAACAAACTGGCTTTTGAAGTAGATTTCTGTAGCTGGTTTTCTATCCCTTCTACTATTCCATCATAATGGGGATTATGGTGTGTACGCGATCCCTACGAAAGGGGTGGTCGCCCCCTCGGTCGGCAGGGGTGGGAAATTGAGGCTTGGGAACGTTCGAAAAAATAAAAATAACGAATTTTCCTTTATAATATCAAAGAAAATTGTTAAATCTAGCAAATTCTTGCAGTAAGGTGACAGACCTTTAATGTCCAATCCATTTTGGACCTGTTTTTACATTTTAAAATGTTTGTGGTTATTGTATATTCGATAACAAGTAACGCGTCGAATGTCTCAACGGATCTATTCTGCCATGGCCTATAAATAAGGTCACCCAGGGAGACCAGCTGATAATCGATACCTCTCAAGTTTGCTGTCAAAATGCATTATTTGGTCTGTTCCCGTACTGCAAGAATCTACTACTTTTTACTACCATAACGAATTTTCCTTTATGATATCGAAGAAAATAGTAAAATCTAGTAGATTCTTGCAGTACGGGAACAGACCAATTTAAAACAAAGTCGAAATTTTTGACATTAGACTTGAGTAAAAACAGCTGTTTTACGATTTCGATTGCTATCTTGGTGACCTTATTAATGCCATGTACAGACGAGCGTTGTTCGCTCTCTCATTCGTTGTTCGACCCTTAATTATGAAGTAATTACTTAGTTCCTCATACAAAATTGTCTGAGCGAACACCGTTGTTCAATTCGAATCACTCTCTGAATCAACAAGAATTTTGTCCCATCTCTAACAATTGAGAGAATTTATCGAAAATAAATTAATTTGACAGCTTTTTCAGTAAAATTGAAAATGATGAATGAAAAGTAACCAAAATTCTGTTTTTTATATATGCAGAAGGATGTAAATTTTGTTGTCTACATAATGCAATATGCATTTCTATCCCCTTGGTTCTAATTAGCGTACAAAACGAAAAACAAAAGTGGGGAAACCCATCAAAAATTCTCCAATTTTTTAAATGTGACATTTGAGTTGAGAAAATATAAAAATGTATTGAAAACAACAATATTTTCAGAAAAAATGGAAAACATGAATTAAAAGTAAAGACATAGGGGTTGATATTATAGACAGGAGAAAGAGAATTATTTTTTTCTATTTAGATCCATATGTGATTCGAGCAAATATGTTAGAATTTTGGTGTAAAACAAGAAACAAAAAGTTTGAAATAAAAAACACTGATGACATGAATTATGCCATGTACAGACGAGCGTTGTTCGCTCTCTCATTCGTTGTTCGACCCTTTATTATGAAGTAATTACTTAATTCCCCATACAAAATTGTCTGAGCGAACACCGATTTTTGTACGTTGTTCAATTTGAATCACTCGCTGAATAACCAAGAAATTTGTCCCATCCCTAACAATTGAGAGCATTTATCGAAAATAAATTAATTTTGACAGCTTGAAAATATTTATAAAATTTTCAAACTTTTTTAGTAAAATTTAAAATAAATGAAAACTAAAAAATTGTCTAGTTTTTATATATGCAGCAGGATGTAAATTTTGTTATCTACATAATGCAATATGAATTTCTTTCCCCTTGGTTCTAATTAGCGTCCAAAGCAAGAAAAAAATTTGGGGAAACTCAAACAAAAAATTCTCCAAATTTTTATATGTGACATTTGAATTTAGAAAATATAAAAATGTATGAAAACAACAATATTTTCAGAAAAATTGGAAAACATGAATTAAAAGTAAATAGATATGGGTTCATACTATAGTCAGGAGAAAGAGTATTAATTTTTCTATTTAGATCCATATGTGATTCACGCAAATATGTTAGAATTTTGGTGTAAAACAAGAAACAAAAAGTTTAAAATAAAAAACTCTGATGACATGAATTAAGAATAGTGTTGTATGAACGGGTTAATTCATGTACGTAATACTGAGAGCGAACTACGTTGTTCGATTGCCCGTCACAACATGGCATTAAGAATATTGTTGTATGAACGGGTTAATTCATGTACGTAATTCTGAGAGCGAACTACGTTGTTCGAATGCCCGTCAGAACATGGCATAATAGATCTTGTATTCTGCTTACCCTTATATTAGGTGTGTCTGGTTACTTTTCCAGTAACATTTATTCAGTAAGTTCTAGTTCAGAGAGTAAGCCGTTTTTAGTCTCTTTTGCTCTTTTACTGAGAATAGTAAACAGACAACATTTAGTAAGATTTAGCAAATAAATAGCTGTTTCAAGAACACATTTGATTTGCGCCAAAACAAACAACAAACAAAGGACGAACACAATTATTTGTATTTCATTTAATATTAAAAATATGATGAATAATAAAAGAAAAATTGATTTGGTATGTTCTGGAACTTGCATAAAAATATATAAGGAATTAAGGGCTAAGCAGAATGCTCGCGTTGAGCCATCCATCGCGTTATATGTTATCGAAAATACAACAACCACAAGGAAACGATATGCTTTTATGTTATCGTTTCCTTGTGGTTGTTGTATTTTCGATAACGTATAACGCGACGGATGGCTCAACGCGAGCATTCTGCTTAGCCCTTTACTGAATAAAATTCTTTCAGTAAACTCCAGTAAGTTTGTTGTTGTTCAACTGTCAAACTTGCTCTCTCACTTGACTCTCTTTTACTGGATTTTTGTGTAAACAGACAAAATTTGGTAACAATTGTTACCAAATATCGCGTAAACAGACAGAGACATCAAGAAAAAAATCTTACCACATCTTCTGCTAATAGTATCCCCAGTTGGACGAAAATTCCCAGTACTGGCAACACTGAGTGTGATGTAAACATGGTTTAAACGATAGCAATAAATCGATTAATGGAATGGGTAAAGAATCGAATAGTTGAAGAAAAAAAAACAAAAACACGCGGAACATTTTCTCCTTGGCATTATTTTCTTTTATTTATTATTGTTTAACAATGGTGGTTTCAAAAAGATGCAAAATCTGCACAATAATTGAAGCAGACAATATGCCTATTGCAGGAGAATATTTTGGTAGGCCCATACCCGAAATCATAGAGAAAATATCTGGAATGGAGGTAGGTGGTAAAGCATCATAAACCTACGAGTTGAACTAATTTATTTATATCCACAGCTGGATTCCCGCAAATTGGTCGACGTGCTCATATGCCAGCAATGTGCCATCCAATTGGTACACACCGAAAGTGTAGTCAACAAGTTGCGCAAAAGCATGATTCGCTTGACAAAACCTGCAACAAAAACCGGAAAAACGCCTTCAAAAAACGCTGGCGCCACAAAACCAAAAGACGACAGTCCAACTAAGAAGAAAAAAGAAACGCCTAAACCAAAGACCCCAACGAAAGTCAATGGCGACCAGGGGCCTGTCGCCTTTAAGAAAATTACTGACGAAAGTGTCACCATGAATGATGAAAATGTCAACAACAGTGCCACTAAAAAGAAAAATAAAACAAAACGTAAATTGGAAGATTCATTAACAAAAGCCATAGAATTAGGCACACCAACAAAATCATCTTCCGAAGCGACCAATTCGAATGGTGTGTGTGAAGAATCGTCATTTGTGGAAGAAGATAAAAAGCGCGTGAAGCGAGATTCTTCATCTGTTGCCGATACCAGCGTATTGAATGAAACCTTTGGCGATGTCGACATTGCTGAAGAAAGCGTTACGAAGGCGTTGAATTGTGTTCTGTGTGGAAAGAAATTTATCCAGAAGAGTTTGTTGCGTGAACATATAGAAACTAGTCACATGGGAGAGAAACTGAAAGAATGTCCAAATTGCTTCATGGAATTTCGATCTGTCCAGAAATACGAGTCGCATGTATTCAGTGAAAAATGCAAGGGTACATTACTACCTTGCCAATTCCTTAATTGTAATAGGCGTTTTAAGAATGTCCACAAAATGGAAGCACACATGAGAGAAAAACACTTGTCTTCCAATGATCTAGACGCTGAATAAAAACAACCATATCGGTAAAATAATTGTTACCTCCATTCTATGAATGTTTTTATTTTGAAATTAATCTTTCGATTTTTAACTAAAAATGTATGTCGGCTATTAATTAAGCATTAGAATAAAATGTGAATAAAAAGAAATGAAGTATGCCGGATGGTATACTCAAGACAGAATTTGTACTTGTGGGTTTATTTTAAGGTTAATAACCGTTAATGGAGCGGTTATGCAATATAGAGAATCAATTTGTAGAGTGCAACAATTAAAAAAAAATGTAAATTCATACCAATCCTTCATCAATCTGTAAATTGGACCTCTATATGCCTTTGTAAGAGTCCTATTGATCTCGAGCTTCCTAATGTTAGAACTAGAAACTCTGATAGACATCCATGGAATACACGTGAATTGTCAAGTATAAAAAACTCAAAAAATAAACTTTTTAGAAAATATAAAATAGATCAAATCAAATATTTATGCCCTTTTTACAAAGTCTACGTAGTTTAAAACCTATGTCCAGGCCTTGACGGTACACCCAGCATAATTCTAAAATATTGGTCAGATACATTAGCATTACCTCTAACGTTATTATTTAATTATTCCCTTAGATATGGTTATGTTCCTACTTGTTGGAAGAAGCCTTATATAATACCCTTACGCAAATCTGGTAGTCTAACAAATGTCTCGAATTATAGAGGAATTGCTAGATAAGGTGTTTTCCAAAATTGTTCGAAAAGTTAATTACTACTGTAATTTCACACAAAATTCAACCCTTGTTAAGTCCATATCAACATGGTTTCCGTAGTGATCTTTCAACTATTACTAATCTTATACACTTTACTTCTACTGTGATAAAGGGATTTGTTCAGCGTAAACAAACCGATACGATTTATACAGACTTTAGTAAAGCTTTTGATAGGGTTAACCATGAACTTTTACTTTATAAATTAAATCATATTGGCTTTAGTATAAATTTTGTAAATTGGATTTCATATTACTTACAAAATAGGACACAACTAGTTTTGTTTGAGGAATGTCTTTCAAAATCGATTAATGTTCCATCAGGTGTTCCGCAAGGAAGTCACCTAGGCCCGATTCTGTTTCTATTGTTTGTAAATGATTTGCCAAATTCTGTATCGCATTCCAAATTGCTAATGTATGCAGATGGTGACAAGTTGTTCATTACCCATCATTCTGAAAAGCAAGCTGATTTACTCCAGCATGATTTAAATAGCCTATTTCAATGGTGCAGCCTAAATTGAATGGACTAGAATTTAAATAAATGTAAACATATGTGTTTTTCTAAAAATTCTTCTTCGATAAGACATTACTATATTAATGGTTCGGTTTTATCAACTGTAGATTCTTCCGTTGATCTTGGTATTCTAATGGATCCAAAATTAAATTTTAACAATCATGTTATACCTATGGTAAATAAAGCCTATGGTGTCTTAGGATTTATAAAACGGTGGGCCAAATAATTCTCGGATCCATATATAACGAAACAACTATTTACGTCTCTTGTTAAGCCTATTTTAGAATATGGTTCTGTTATATGGGATCCCCAATATGCAATATATTCTAATAAAATCGAATCCGTGCAGAAACAATTTTTATTTTTGCACTGAGAGGATTACATTGGAATAGTAGGTTTGTGTTGCCATCTTATACCATAGACAGACGACAACCTTAATTTCCATTAAACATTTCTTAATTTGAATTAATATTTACCCCTGACAGACGAGAGTTTTTGCATTTACGAAACAGTTTTTTGCTTCAAAACAATTGTTTGTCTGTGTGTAGAATGAAAATTTTTTACATTTATTTCGATATTTTTCGGGATTACATCTTCAGGAAATATATACATGACATAAAGAGGGAATAGCAACTATGATCTTAGCAAAACAGCACCGAATTTAAAAAATGGTTGAAATTTGCCTTCATTTCTTATATTTATTTTCATAAATATAAAAAAAATTAGACAAGAAACAATTAATTTTCGACAGCAATGCCATATTGAAATTGCCTAATTCAGTATAAATTCAGTTTGATTTTGTGCATTAACAACACATAAAAACCAGTAAGGAAAGTAGTAAAGTCGGACGGGGCCGACTATATTATACCCTTCACCACTATGGGTATATTAAACAGGACTTTTAACATGAAATTGGATGAAATAAAATATGTGATATTTAACTAATTGTGAATCTACCTAGATCTATCCATAAAGTATGTAAATCGACTTCAAACAAATATAAATAGGTCATCCGTTGGGCTATGTCTGTACTTCTAGAAAACGCAATACGTAATTCTATGCTCAATTTTGTAAGTTGTGCAAAATTTGATGTCAATCTGACTACATGAGGAGTTTGATGCCCAATTTACTTGAAATCGGGCGAAAATATATATGGAAGCAATATCCAAATATTAAGCGATTTCAAACAAACATGTCACAGGTTAGGTTATAGTAATTTCAGAACGTTTTGTTCCTATTGGTTCCTTGGTGCGTCAATTACTTCAAATCAATCTATAATAAAAGGGAACTATATCTAAATCTGGACCGATTTTCACGAAACAATGCAGACATCACTCTAGGCTCAATTCAGTACGATATGCCAAATTTCGTGCAAATCGAAAGATATATAGCGACTTTGGTGCACCATTTACATGAAATCGGACGAAACTATATATGGGAGCTATATCTAAATCTTGACCGATTTTCACGAAACTTGGCAGACATCATTCTAGACTCAATTCAGTACGTTATGCCAAATTTCGTGCAAATCGAAAGATATATAGGGACTTTGGTCACCATTTACATGAAATCGGACGGAACTATATATGGGAGCTATATCTAAATCTGGACCGATTTTCTCGAAAATTGGCAGACATCACTCTAGGCTTAATTCAGTACGTTATGCCAAATTTCGTGCAAATCGAAAGATATGTTGGGACTTTGGGGCACCATTTACTGAAATCGGACGAAACTATATATGGGAGGTATATCTAAATATGAACCGATTTTCTCCAAACTTGGCAATTTTCGTGCAACTCGAAGGATATATAGGGTCTTTGGTGCACCACTTACATGAAATCGGACGAAAATTTCGTGCAAATCGAAAGATATGTTGGGACCGTTTACATTAAATCGGTTAAATATATATATGGGAGCTATATCTAAATCTAAACCGATTTTTCCCAATTTCAATAATGTTCGTCCTTGGGCCGAATAAGTGACCTATGCTAAATTTCATCCAATTCGGATCATAAATGCGACCTGTACTTTGTTTACAATTTAACATGCACAGACAGACGGACATGCATAAATCGACTCAGAAAGTGATTCTATGCATATTCTCAAGGAACCATGGGTCTATCTCGATTATTTTTGCCTGTTACAAACATATGCACAAAGACATAATACCCTGTACCACACTGTGGTGAAGGGTATAATGAGGATAATGTACAAGTTAATTTGAATTAAGGCTGTTAATGCAAATGTGAAACTATGTGTGCATATTTACAGGTTGGTGTTGATAACCACCTTGTCCAAGCAATTTCAAAGCAGCGGCCACTTTTATTGGAGTTGGAATTGCTGTGGATCCATTTGGAACGACGAGGTCATTTTTAATAGCGTTTATTAAAAACATAAACGCATCTTTATTGAGACGAACATTTGGTACACTCGTACCACATAAAAATATGTTTTTATTAACAATTTTTTGACGTTTCCTTTTGTCATTCTTTGTTATTGTTTACTTTGTGGTGCTAGTGTTGCCCTATTTTCGATTTATTTTGCGAATGCGTTTGCGTGAGCGATACAGAGTACCAAATTGCACTCTTAACGCATTTGGCTTTCGCATCGCACTGGCTTTCGCAACGCAATGCAGAGTAACCCCCCAGGTTAAAATTAATTCGTTTGCCTACATTGAAAAGTAGGCGTGTTATGGTGAATACTATGATGGTACTAAAAATATTAAATGGTAATATACCTTCGGATTTCCTAATTTCTTCTATTAGAATAAATGTTCCTGTCCGATCTAGTAGACACTATGCTTGAGCGTAGAACAAATAAAATCTAATATTATTGTAATTTTAAATGAGTACTAAAACTTAATAACAAACTGGCTGTTGAAGTAGATTCTGTAGCTGGTTTTTCTATTCCACTCTCAAATCCCATCATGATACGAATCATGGTGTGTACGCGATCCTTACGTAAGGGGAGGTCGCCCCTCGGTTGGCAGGGGTGGGAATGAGAGGCGTGGGAACGTCGAAAAAAGAAAAAAAAAATGGTATGAACGAAAATAAAGGGTAAGATGTCCGTACGTATCAAACGAAACCATACACCTACCATTTGCTCTGAATCTGTTGGTACTAAGTACGAAACAAAGCCACAAACTTCTTAAAGCAGAAGAGCGGAAGCAGTACGGTTGCATTAGTGTACATCGACTGTGCGATGATTAGTGGAAACGTTTGCTGGAGAGAAAAATAAAAACAACAATCATTTCACACGGTAAACGTTTGAGAACATTTTATTTCGCACCCACAACAACAACTGAAACGTTCATATGAATTGTTGTTGCAGCTAAGTATTTTTTTCGGTTTCGTTTTGTTTGCATTCATTAGCTCAAATGGTACGATACACAAAACGAAGTTCCTTTATAAGTGGATTCCTTTGTTTCGTTCTGTATAGTACAAAAATATTACAAACGTTTCTTTTCGTATTCTGATTGGGACATAGGAGACAACTATAAAAACTAAGAAGAAAAATCTAATATATATATATATATATACACACACACAATTTGTTCATAATAATAATAATGCCACTCCTTTATTACTTGAAATATAATTAAAATTTAAACATGGGCTAATGGATAACAATGTGTAAAGTGAACATGAATGAAGCGATTCTATTTGGATCACTGAATCATTAATTATAACAATAATTGCGACATAAAATGATCTACATACATATACAACTATGTAAAAAAACAATAAAAGAAAGGAATTTATGTGTTTTAAAACAATTTTGAATGATCCCAAAAGCACAACAATACAACCAAAATTATTCATTAAGATTTGCTATGCACTTCTGCCTGAGCTATTTTCATTACTTCTAAAGCACCTTTTTTGATTAATTCCTCGGCTAGTTCCTGTCCAAGTTTGTTACTTTTAACATATAACTGGCGGTCGTAGCAATCATGCTGATAGAGACCGCAGAATAGATTGTCGACATCTTCGATAACGATGTTGTCATTGGAATTAGGTTTCTCGTCTTCGTTATAGTCAAACATTTTAATAGTCTTTTGCAGGAACGGGCATTTCCCCACAGTATCCTCATAACTTCTTTTAGGAGCTTTGGCACTGACTGTTATATCACATTTGCTGTGCATTGCTGCAAATGGACATTTCGATGTAGAAGGAGTTGGAGCACAGTCTACTTTGTCGCCATTTTCACTTGTATTGTTATTACTGGCATTATTCTTTGTTATCGGGCATTTGCCAACAGCTGCTAAAGAAACTTTTGCAATATTTCCCACAAATGGACACTGTCCCATAACATCCTGGCCAATATCTATTGGTAGAGGACACGCCTTGGCCTTATCGGCGTCACCAGCGCCATCTCCCTCTAAATTGTTGTTGCCGTTTTCCGATTCCTTCTTATTATCACTTCCCACAAATGGGCATTTATTAGCTAAACTGATATGTTTCTCTACCAACTCATTGATGTTATATGAACCAGCGATTGCCTCTATTTCCGAATCGTCATTTATAACTGGAGGACTATTTTGACTCCTTAGCTCGGGGCTATTGCTTCCTTGGGCTCTCGAACGTTTCTGTGGCGGCTCATCATTACTATTTTCGTCAGGTACTGTTGGTTCAGCAAGGGAGCAAGCCATGTCTTCACGTATTTCGGTCGAACCATCAAGGCTCCATACAGCCCCATCCAAATGTAAGTTTATCGTGTTTGAACAGGTACCATCGTTATTCAAAGTTCCTTTTAAACTACTGTGCACAGCTACCGGAGCACTGCAACCACCACCAAGGGTCTTAAGAAAGCTGCGTTCGGCCAGAATACGACACGTCGTTGAAAGACACATGAGACTTCGAAGCATAGTCAAAATTTCAGTGTCATTGGCACGACATTCCACCGCTAACGCTCCTTGTCCAACGGCATACAGAAGATCGGTGGGCTCAAGTATTTGGCTGACACGATCATGCCATCCCATACGCACGAGACCAGCTTGAGCTAAAATTATGCCGGCAAACTTTGAATCAGCAGCATCTAATTTTGCCAAACGAGTATTTAAGTTGCCTCGTATGTCACAAACAACGAGATGTGGGTATTGTCTTCGTAACTGGGCAGTCCTTCGTAATGATGAAGTTCCTGAAAAAGAAGGTATTATTGATTAGGTTGTAATTCTAATGTCTAAATAAATGCTTTGCTTACCAATGACACTTCCTGGAGGCAATGTGGCTATTGTATGACCTTTATAGTCCTTGCGAAGCACTAGAGCATCTCTGGCATCTTCGCGTTCGAGAACAGCACCAATTGCCATGCCGGTTGGCAGAGCCGTTGGCAAGTCTTTTAGTGAATGGACAACAAAGTCCACACCACCATTCCGTAAGGCATCCTCAAGATCTCGTGTAAAAAGACTCTTTTCTCCGATTTTAGGCAGTGATATATTCAAAACCCTATCCCCTATTGTTGTCATTGTATCTGTAACAAAGAGAAAGAAATTTATTAAAAATTATTATATATATTATCTTTTTTATACATGTTAAAATAAGGTCGAAGTAGGTATAAAACAAGACGTATACACGGTCGAACAATAATTAATAATAGTTTGGTGCCAACGCATAGTTTCCAAACTATGAATAAGAACATACATTGTATTGTTTTGAAATGAAAAATCGTCTATCGACGATTTTAAAAGATTATCGTGCTCATTAGGTCCGTGTTTTTTAATTCTATGAATTACTTAAAATTTGTTCACTTCAAAAGATGAATACATTATTTCAAAGAATGTTACCCAAATATGTCTTGCGTATCAATATATAAAGGTGAACTTTTTTTTAACATTGTGCGTTCTGGTATTTGTGCGTTCTCGGTATTTTGTAACAATTTGCACAAAATGTTGTCTTTTTACACAAATGTTCATTAAATGAGTATGAATTGAGAGAGCTATTTTGAGTACTTATTACATCTTACTGGAAAAATTTGGATGAAATCAGCTTTTTAATTGATTGAAAAACGTTTACTTTTATGGAAACACAAATTTTTCAATGACTGAAATTCTATTTTCAAAAAACAAAAAATTCAAAATACGCATTGTCAATGTTGAAAATTTTCAACTTTATATTTTTATACGCAATGCGTATTTGGGTAACATTCATTAAAACACACGTATTTAACTTTTGAGGTGAATAAATTCGTACGCATACGCATAAATTTAGGTACGACCCTTAAAAATATATAAAAAATAAAAAATATAAGGTCGGACAGTAAACACATGTGAGTATAAAGTTTGCTGTCAAATCATATTTTGAAACCTATACATACGAAATTATATTAGACGTCAAAACGAAAATATTAATATTTTTCAAGATTCAATTCAAGTTTAATTTTTATTGTCTTTGTGAAGCACATTTGGACTATTTCAAGAGTTTAAAGCAGATTTTCAAGTAAATTATTCTACAAATTATAGATGTGTTGTGTTTTGGCAGTGTTTTTCATTTTAAGATGTGATTTAGATGTGTTAGTGACAACTTATTTTCTACAGCGATACAACAATTATATGGTATAATACATGCACACATCTAATTAAATACAAATTGATTCAAATTACCAAACGGACTTTGAGTGGTGATAACACAAACAAAAATATACTGTGTTAATATAGATTATACTTTTCTCTACAAATCTTCTAAAATATTCAATAAGAATTAACATATGAATTTTAATATGTGTACTAAGTGTGAGAAGATATATTCCAAGAATTTACACATTGATAACAACAAATTGGTTGTTATTTTCATGTCAACATCGTATGATTTTTGGTATGTAATAAAAAAATTGTTGTCTGTAATGCTTTTTATAATAATAACTACGTCACGTTTACAATTCTATTTTATTTATAGTGTTCCTTATTTTAATTACTTCTTTACGAGCAATTCTTATCTGGTTTTTATACTAACAAAAATGGTTTTTATCACCATAGTGTTCAAAATTCTTGCGATGAAAGTGAAATTTGGCGTGAATAATAATTTTTTTAGTTGTCAGTATTTCAACTGTTTATACACGCACACATAAATGTGAAAGGTATGCTTAATAGGAAAGCCTGTATTGTGTATTTAGTTGGTATTTGCATACATTTAGAAAATACGGAAGGGGTAGCAATCAATAACTATGAATTATTGCGTGAGCCTTGTCATTTTAATATAATCTCTTTTGACCAATTATAAGTTGTTGTTGTTGTTGTAGCAGCCCTATTGCTTTTACACAATGGGCTGAGGTGACAGACGTTGGCCGAGTAAGACTAATCTCGTAGACCCCTCTGTCGTGGAAACGACCAATTATAAGTAGTATTTGGAGCCGTTTTGTATGTCCATTTCATGTGACATCTATGGTTACATAATATACCATGAATTATGAAATTTGTTCTTTTTACCAAGGCCTCTATGAGGTCGGCCAGTGCGTGAATTCATTTCAAGCCTTATAACATTTTTTATTTTATAATTTTTGGTTTCTTATAAATTAGCCCATTTGAAATATTGAGAAATCGAAGCCAAAAATTTAAAAACTCATTTTTTTACTCAAGTTTAATGGGCATGTTCAAAGGTGCCCCACACATGGCATTTTACGGAAATTTAAAATAACTGTTTTTGTAATAAATATATATAAAAGAAATTACATTATTTATGTTTGAAATGATTGTTGGAATGCAAAAAAATAGTTTGACGAAAGAAAACTATCACAGAATTCTTCCTGCGCCCTTACCACCAAATGAATAAAAGCTTTACAATGACACTGAGAAAACATGGTCACCCATGCACAATTTTTCGACAACTGAAAAAGCAAGCCGAAGTGGTTTACGCATATAGAGAACAAGATTACCATATACAAAAATGTGGTTGCGGGTCGGAAAAATATTAAACCAAGATTTTATGAGCGCTGTTCAAAGGTGCCCCCCTCTCCCCTACCATATAAATTAAAATTGAATTGAATATTCACAAAATATTAATATTTTCGTTTTGACGTCTAACATAATTTTGTATGTATGTATAGGCAAGGTGTATGCATCAGATACAACAACAAATATTTCACGTTTCCACGACAGAGGGGTCTACGAACCGAAACGACCCGAGTCACCTCAGCCCATTGTGTAAAAGCAATAGGGCTGCTACAACAACAACAAATATTTCACAAAAACAACATTGTTGTTATAGAAATTAATTCTCATGCTGACAATAAATTTTTGACAAAAATAAACAAAAGCAACTATTAATTTATTTTTGTCAAGAACTATTCTTTGAAGAATAATTAACGAATTTTTGTATTCTTGGGTTATTGGCGGTTTTAGGTCAGTGAAAAATAAAGTTTAAGACCTGGTCGCGATTAATTTCAAGCCTCCCACATGTAGCCCATGGCTCGGTGTGATGTTTATATAGTGGATTACAATCTATTTTTTCTATGGAGTGGCTTCAAATCTTGCCTTCTTAAAGAAAATTGAAGGACATAAATCCCCGCCAAAGACTAAATAATGGAAATTGTTGACCGTATAAAATGTTTCCATAACCTCCGCCGAGAATTGTGACAAGGACCAAGGAACCGATTTTAATATAGGTTAACATAATATCCTCGATTTTATGAGTTGCCGGATTTCTGGACAGATTTCCACACATAACATAAAATATGTGGACCAATTGGCGAACGGGGTTATAACTGAACCTAGGTTTCCTTTCCGTCCGCCTCTATGAATTTAGTTGTCTTGAATTTTTATTATTAAAAAAACATAAATGTAAAGACCATTTTTGAAATCGAAATGTAATATTGAAAATGTTTTTTTGACAATTTGCTTTACAAACAATAAAGAAAAAAAGTTTGAAACCATATGATTGTCACTTACACCTTATTAAATACACCTTGTGTCATGGTATAATAATAAAAGGTAACAGCAAGTGTTGTTGTACAAAAAACGATACAACCACCACATGGAAATTTGTTGTTGTAAGTTCTACTAGTGTCAACTTATTTGACAGAAAAATGTAAACAAACAAACAAATTATCATCAAATTATTTTTATTTTGAAAATTGAATATTTTCGAATACTCAAAATAAAAATTGAAAAACATGAATGAAAATCTATCAAATTTATATTTCTATCGCTTCCACATCTTTCCTTTAATTGAGCCATTGCCATATATGTGTGTAACACATATGACAATGCTGGGAATAGCGAGTAATTCCTTCAAGAAAGATTTGCTTCCTCAAACTTTCCCAGCAGGCAGATTGAGTAAATTGAATACGGGAGCACATTAATAAAGAACAATTTCAAATTGTATGCGTTCCCAATTTTCCTGTTGGGTGATTTTTAAAAACATAATTTGTCAAATTTATATTGACACTAGTATTACGTTGGAATCAAATCAGCTGGGATTTGCTGTTACCTTTTATAATTGTACCATGACCTTGTGTATAGGTATCATAATATGATTTGACAGCAAACTTTATACTCAGCTGTGGTTACTGGCCGACCTTATATAGGCCTTGCATTTTACTTACGTATTTCAAATTTTTTATTGGGATAGAGTTTTTGTAAACGCGAGATGACATGTTTGGTTTGGATGAGGGCCAACTGAAAAAAAACGATACAATTTGATTATTAAAACATAAAATAAGTGATAAAATTTTATTAAATTTATGACTATTGTTGATGTAACAGGCCTACTCCAAAGAAAAAAAAACTGTCAACAATTTTAACATTTAGACCCGAACCTATGCGTTGCGTGCTAAAATCCCCAACTTCTCACCTTTATAGGGTTTTTACCCAAAAACGCAAGGACATTACTTAAATGTGTGTCAATTGAAAACGGCAGAAATGGATTTTTTTAATTAATGGAAAAATGTTTACATTTATAGAAACGCTAACTATTTTCAAAAAACAAAAAATATATTAGGTCAACCAGTAAGGCCAGCTGATGTCTAATTTGTTTTTGTCAAAATTGATTGAATTAAAAAAAATAAACAAAGTTTCCTACAAAAAATTTGTATCAAATGTGGTGCAGAAGCAATTATTTTTTAAAATAAAATCAGAGCTGTTTTTAAATTTTGTTGTGCGCGTTCAAAATGAGTCTAGTTTAAGACCGGGTCGTGGATCATTTTACCATAAATATTATTCGTGGCCTTGTAGTGCTATTCTGTAATTGATTAACGACAGAATTACCGACGATTGCCGATAACTTCAAATTTTCATTTGCTTATATATTCGGTAAGTTAACTACCAAAATAAAATAAATAGTCGTAAATTTAAGTTTTTATATGAAAACGATGTGTTTTAATTTTGCCGATATTTGTCGATAACATTGAAATTAGTTAAAGAATTGAACTACTGATTACAACGATATACATATGTATATTTCTTTTCTTGGGGAATCCATATTTCCGAACATATGGGCGGGCCTCCAAATTTTGCCTAGGCCATTGTATTTTCCCATGCTTTTTTAAAATTTTCAAGGTATCAATTTAACTCATCTCAGTTGACATATAATAATTTTATAGGTATTTATATAGGTAGGTAAACATTTTAAAAGCGACATCAACAATAACATAATAAATAGAAAGTTTACAAAATTTTCAACATTTTTTTTTTTTGCGAAGTGGCCTTGAACGAATTTTTATACAAATAAACTTTGTAATTGGGTTTTTAATTCATAATTAACGAGATTAATGTGATGATTGTTGAGATATTATTGAGGAAAATAAAATGAAGTATATTATTGATTGGATTTTTCAATATTATTGTATGAATTCCCAATATTTCTTAGTGGAATGCAATGCCAACCTGTTACTATTTTCATTCAGTCGGATTTCGGTTATTTTTTACACCATTCAAAGAAACATACACATACATGTGTACATATATGCAAAACAATTCAACAATGTCGTGATCTAAAATTTCAAAACCTTGACTAGATAGATATGCGTGTGACTTCTGAAGTCAGTAGACTGGTGAGGCAACCTGCAATTGTTAAAAGACAGTCTCTTGGATAAATCATACACCATGACATACAACAGATACTGAATTTTTGGTTACATTTGGGCTTTGATTGGTTGTATAACACAAGAGCACTCACAGCCAAGTGTGTGCTAAGAAACAGAAAAAGGTACCCAAGAAACTTAAAACGCACCGTAATGTCTGTGTGTATGCATACTTGAGGCACTTCCAAATTAATGAAGTCAATTCGAATAATGAATTGCAAATTGTTTTAACTTACCTCGCTCTTTCTAGAGCCAACTCGTATTGGTTTGTCGTCACCAGTCATGTCTGCTTCTGGTTGAAACTCCGGATGTTGCTTTCCAAGCGATATAGATATTTAGTGTTGTTTATGCAGCAGCGTGTTATTGGATTCCAATTGATAAGACGTGTCATTTATAGTAAAGAGGTAGGATGTTTCAAATTTGTGGCTTGTTCGAAATTTTTCCAACAGCACCAACCGAAAAAATACAGACAGAAACAAGACACCAACCGTACGAACCGACGAACGTGCTCCAACTAAATTGGAGTTCATAATCGGCCATAGACTAATCGTTCAACATTAAGTAGAAAAAAATCGATTTTTTAGTTCATATCGACTAATCGATTTTCGAAATTTGTGCATTAGGGTATAATGTTATGTTTACATCGCACCCATTTAAAATTTCTTTCGGCACTTGTCACAATTATTCCAGATATTCCATTGTTACTTTCTTAAACCACATTTACATACTACAGAAAATTCAGGATTTAGGGCTGTTGCGTCATTTATATCATAAAACCGCCGTATTTATGGGTCATTTACCATACAAAAATAAATGAATGATTCCAGCGTCATCCTATATAATCCTGCTGCTGTGCTAAAATGTACTAAAAATTGACAATTAAACCCACTGGATTAACGAAATCCAGTACAATGTAAACGTACTATCATGGTACAAATATACAAGTGGTCTGTTCCCGTACTGCAAGAATCTACTCGATTTTACTATTTTCTTCGATATCATAAAGAAAAATTCGTTATCGTAGTAAAAAGTAGTAGATTCTTGCAGTACGGGAACAGACCAAATGTAGGGTAATTTTTTGTCAGAAGGGAGAAAATACACCTCTACCTTATGCGCAATAACGGCAAAATAAATGAAAACAAATGCAACAAGCCGTTCTGTTCATTTGACATATTTTTAACATTTTACAAATGGCATGGCATAATTATAGAAGGTAGTCTCACTTAAGATTTAAATTCTATAAGATCATTTAAGATTTAAATTCGAATGGCATATTTTTTCAAAATTAAAAAAAAGGTTTACTTTCTTTAAATAAATATCTAAACTTTTTGATTAGATGCTACAACTTATATAGATGCTACAACTTATATTTATAGATTACAGGATGTTTTCAATTTTTTCATAAATTTGCATTTGACAATATTCAGCTTTCAAAATTTAAATGAAAATGCTTTCATTCGAAATGTACGCATACCATGTGTTCAGTGGCAAAAATTGCTAAATAATTTATATTTATAAATATTTTGAAGTTCCCTGCCTCTAAAACTTATAAATACAAGCTATGTAACACATAACCACAGTGACGCTCCAGAAACTTGGGGAGCTTGGTTGGGAATGCATCCGTCATACAGTCCAAGCGATTATCATCTTTTTCTTTCATTGCAAAATTTCTTTAATTATCAAAAATTGGTATTTAGTAGTACGTTTACATTGTACCGGATTTATTATTATTAGTTTTTGGGTTATCGTGCCCGCCATTCGCAAAACACTGCTTCGAGAAAAATGCGTTTAAAGTTTGAGAATCACTGTAACTTGATGCTGACACAATAAATCGGCTATATCTTCAAGAGTTCTTGAGATTTTCACTTGAAATTTTGTAGGGACATTCTAGAATTACAGTAGATTCGAATTAAATCAGAAAAATTTTTGACACCGAGAATGAGGGGGGGGGCCCTTAAATAAAGTCATATAGTTTATTTAAAAATAAAGGATTTCTTTTTCCCCAACCTAATATGTATAAAATGTTCGCGGTTTTTCTTATCGTGTTAACGCACGCAAAAAATTAAAATACAGCCAACGCCCGGTATAACGAATGATATATTGTCAGCCCCATTCGTTATAGCGAAAAATTCATTGTATCGCAAAGTTTTTTAAGGGGCAATTTTATTTAGAAACAAAAATGTTCTTCAACTTTTCATTTGATTTTTTATCAAAATAATTATTAATTAACGTAATAACAGTAATAATAACGTGTTTACATATTTTTTAAGGACTAGCCTAATATTTTATGCGCCATTCGTTGTACCCAGTATATAAATTTGTTAAACGTTCGTTATATTCGATTCGTCAGTGTAAAAATCGACTATTTTGCTCAATCGTTATATCCCGAATTCGTTAAGCTGAGTAATCGTTTTACCGTGCGTCGACTGTATATTTCAAGCGTTAAAGTTCATTTACATATACGTTTTAAATCGACTCGATTAACAAAATCCAGAAATACACCCTAATTGTTTACACATAACTTTAATCATGATCTAAATGCCGAACAAGCTGATTTTTGTTAATATACATACAAAATTATTAATTTGCGCCAAAAATATTTGTTTGCAGTATGAAAATGAAAAAAGAATTACGACAATGGAAATGTTTTTGCAATGCTGTGATCGTTTGGAAAGTAAAAGAAAACACCTAAAAACACAAAAATTCTATAAATAGCTTTTATTTTCCTTTGATCTTCCATTTTTGTATTTGACAACCGTTAAATTTAAAAACATACAACATGTGAAAACAGTTGCAAATTTTGGTCGTCGTGTTTCCCTTAATAAAAATAGAAAAAAATGGTACGTTAATAGACCAGTTATAAATACAAAAATTGTTTTGGAATAAAATCCAAATAACCGTTCATCCAAAATATTTTATCTGGCTTTTGGAACAGTCAATTTAGTTTGATTTTTTTGATCAACAAATTACCATGGCATAATTATACAAGGTAGTCTCATGCAGTCATATGTTTCCAATTTTTTCATGAATTTGCCTTTGACAGTATTCAGCTTTCAAAATTTAAATGAAAATATCTTCCTTCGAAATGTACGCATATCATGTGTTCAGTGGCAAAAATTGCTAAATAATTTATATATTTTGATGTTTCCTGCCTCTAAAAATTATAAATATAAGATGTAACAACCATGGTTAAATCTTGAGAGCAATGTTCAGCTTTATAAAATATAATTTGTTTCATTTATTAAAAATATGTCAATCGAAATACATAAAATTTTGATAGTCTTGATTTAGATTAGACGAGTTTACTTGCGGCAATTCTTGTCGTTCTCTTTTGAACTTGCTTCATGCGTTTATACAAGGCAATTCGGTTTCCAAAATATTTTTCTATTTGTTGGTTTTTCACATTTAAATGTATATAAAATGTCAACAAATACGAAATACACAAAACGAATTGCCAGAAAATTGTCGGTACGAGCAATTTTTTTTTTCATTTCTATTCCCTTTGCCCCTCTCTCCTACAAACAAAGACTTGCCGCAAGTAAACTCGCCTAATCTAAATCAAGACATATCAAGGTGTATTTAATACGGTGTAAGTGACAATCATATGGTTTGAAACTTTTTTCTTTATTGTTTGTAAAGTAAATTGCAAAAACATTTTAAATATTACATTTCGAATTCAAAAAATGCCCTTAAATTTAGTCTTTTTTCATAATAAAAATTCAAGAAATCTACATTCATGAGGCGGACGGAAAGGAAACCTAGGCTTAAATCACTTATAACCCCGTTCGTCGAATGGTCCACATATATTACGTTATGTGTGGAAATCTGTCCATAAATTCTTGTTATTCATAAAATGGAGGAGATTATGTTAGCCTATTGGAATCGGTCCATTGGTGCTTGTTACAATTCTCGGCGAAGGTTAAATACGCCTATGGAAAGATTTTATACCGTCAACACAATTTCCATGGTTTAGTCTTTGGCTAGAGATTTATGTCGCTCAATTTTCTTTAAGAAGGCAACAAAATTAAAAGACACTGCTCCATAGAAAATAGATTGTAATTCACAATATAAACAACATCACAAGGAGCCATAGGCTGCATGTGGAAAACTTAAAATTAATCGCGACCAGGTCTTAAACTTTATTTTTCACTGACCTAAAACCGCCAATAACCCAAGAATACACAAATTCATTAACTATTCCTCAAAGAATATTTGCCAAAAAAAATTAATAATTGTTATACCCTACACAACTATGTTGTCAGGGTATTATAGCTTTGTTCAGCCCCAAGAGTTTGTAACGCCGCGAAATATTGGTCCCAGACCCACCTTTAAGTATACCGATCATATCTCGACTAGCTGAGTCGATCTAGACATGTGTACTGATACACGTCCGTCCGTCTGCCCATTATAATTTGTAAACACGATACAGGCCACAGTTGTGGACCAATGTTCACGAAATTTTGCATGTAGGATGGGTTCTGTCCAATGAAGACCCCTATCGGTTAATATTTAGGGGATGAAATGGACCAAATACTTAATTTTTGTCTGATTTTCTGGTCGCTCTAGAGGCCGCGATTTTTTACAAGGAGAAGGGGATCGGGCCAAAGACCAAACATGCCTGTTTTTATAAAGATCGGTCAATATTTAGTCGGACCCTGACTTTTGTGTGAAAAATTACAAAATTTGTATTTTATAGCGTAGGGGAGAGGGGGGCACCTTTGAACACTTTTTGCTTTCAAGCCTTATAAAATTTTTTATTTTATCATTTTTGGTTTCTTATAAATTTTAACTAAAGTGGCCCACACACGTAAAACATGTGCGTTCGATCGGTGTGAATCCAAGTAATGTTTGACGTGTGTGGTACGGTATTCACACCGATTTGCCGGTGCGCACACCGATCGAAAGAAATTACAAATTTTTAATTTTTCGTCGTGCAACGCGCACATGTTTGACGTCTGTGGTCTGGTGTGTGGATATTTTCTCATTTGTTGCAAAATTTCGTGGAGTACGGATCGGCGGACAATGTCAAACATACACAAAAAAACGTTTTGGAAGATTTTTTGATGTTTTTTACACATATTCTAGTGTGTGGCAAATAAAAATATTTATCCCGGAATAAAATAAAAGTATTTAATAAATTTATATTAAATAAAAATATTTGGTATTTTTTCCGTCATCACTATCGCTGTCCATCTTAACGCTTAAAAAATAAATACGAAATGAAGTTTTGTGGATCCATTTGACGTGTGTGGGCTAGGAGCTTCACACCGATCGAACGCACATGTTTGACGTGTGTGGCCCTCTTAATAGGTACATATGTAACCTTTAAAATTAATATACATATGACATACTATAAGCTTGATAAATATATTTTATAACTGTTTTAATGGACGAACTCAAAGTGTTCAAAACTGCCCCCCAGGGGGGCACCTTTGAACAGGGGTTGGCATTTTTGAACGACATGGTTTTTTACAGTGTTTATGTTCAAATATGTATGTATTTTATTCATACATATGAGAAATGCATTAATTCATTAAAAAATATATAAAAAATGTTCAAAGGTGCCCCCCAGGGGGGCACCTTTGAACAGGGGTTGGCATTTTTGAACGACATGGTTTTTTACAGTGTTTATGTTCAAATATGTATGTATTTTATTCATACATATCAGAAATGCATTAATTCATTAAAAAATATATAAAAAATATTCAAAATTTAGATCAAAAATTATTAAAACATAAAATGTCTTAAAAATACAAATTAATATGGTGAAAAATACAGTTAATTTCGTAATCTTATTAGCCCATTTGAAATTTTGAGAAATCCAAGCCAAAAGTTAAAAACTCTTTTTTTACTCGAGTTTAATGGGCATGTTCAAAGGTGCCCCACCCATGGCATTTTACGGAAATTTAAAATAACTTTTTTTGTAATAAATATATATGAAAGAAATTACATTAGTTATGTTTGAAATGATTGTTGGAATGCAAAAAATTTGTTTGACGAAAGAAAACTATCACAGAATTCTTCCTGCGCCCTTACAACCAAATGAATAAAAGTTTACAATGACACTGAGAAAACATGGTCACCCATGCACAATTTTTCGACGAATGAAAAAGCAAGCCAAAGTGGTTTACGCATATAGAGAACAAGATTGCCATATACAAAAATGTGGTTGCGGGTCGGAAAAATATTAAACCAAGATTTTATGAGCGCTGTTCAAAGGTGCCCCACGTTCAAAGGTGCCCCCCTCTCCCCTATATATTTTCCCCTGAAGGAGATAGAGCCGATAAGTTGATAGTATATCCAAGAGGAGTGGTTGACCTTTAAATTGATACCAATTTTATTGCCGTATGTACTCGAGTGTGTGAGTTACACTTAAATATTTACAGGTGCTTATTATTATTAGTAGTATTTGTTGGCCTCTAGTCGGTCAAGAGGGTGCAAATATCGCGAAATACCCGCAGAAGTTAGATTTTCGTGGAAGTTGTGTAGGGTATCATATGGTCAGCCCCGTCCGACTATACTGCTCCGCTCACTGGTTTTTGTTTATTTTGGTCAAAAACTGATTGTCAGCATGACAATTTAATTTCTATAACAACAATGTTGTTTTTGTAAAATATTTGTTGTTGTATCTGATGCATACACCTTATTAAATACATCTTGATTGATATATGAATTCTATCATCATGGGTTGCCATCATAAAATTCTCAAATGTGACTACCTCCTGTAGTTATGCCATGAACAATTACCAATTTGAAATATTTCAAGAAGTAAAAAAATATTTTTATAAAAATTTCAAAATACTGCATTCTGACTTGTTGAATGTTATTTGCATTAAGTTTGCAACAATTTTGACATCTCAACATGAAAATTGATAGAGGTCAATAGTTGAAACACTTTACATTTAACAATCAACTAAAGTTGGCAGAATTGCAACTTACTGGTTCCTCTGAGGGAGTTTCAGATAATTTGTTCTGAATTAAAAAGCTACAATGTACAAGTATCTTGAAGAATTTATGTGAGTTCCTGCCAAGAGGCCTACCTCACTGTGGCTGAGCCACAGGCGGAAAAGCGCCCACCAGCGCTCCAGCACCGAAGTACTGTACCAATTGGAGAGCATGCAGAAGGCACACTCCCCCCTTGGTGAGGGGCGAAACCACAACCCCCGCGAAGCTCCCCAGAGGACCACACCAACTGTCAGGCTGGATCGACAGATCCAGGGGCACCTGACACCCGCGGTACGGAAAAACCTCCGCTCAGGCTCGAGACCAAGGCCTCTTCCAGTTTGACGCACGTCCGGACTGGTATCCCAAAACAACAATAAGCAACGACGATAACCGCAGGTGGCAAGGAAAAACCTGGCCACAAGCAGTGACAAATACACAAATCACAAACAATTAACATGCTGTCCTCACGGACTGCACCAAGGGCCCCAACGGACCTCGGACATCACAACACAAACAATGAACAAAACTGCCCTCACGGACAGCCTACACTACACATCCACAGGACGAGTGAAACACAAGAAGTGGAAACCGCGAACCACCCACGATGCACAGACAACCGCAGGTAGCCCGTACACCACCTACAACTGCCAACAACCGCCGATAACCGCACCGAGACTAGCACCGCCACTCGGTGCACCTACCCACCACCACCCGGTGCAACCGAGCAAACCCAACTGCAAGGGTGTTATGTACGAGGACCACCTCCACTAAGTACAGTCCTTCTCCTAAATGCTTCACGAGCAAAACTACTTAAACAACTAAAGGTCCGATCGTCTTCAAGTGCCCTACTGAAATCCCACCCCGCCCCTCCATTCGATATACCCATACTTGCTAAATCTCTAATGTCATCATAGTAACAGCATTCCGTCAGTATATGCTTCCAGTCCTCGGTCATCCCGCACCCACATAAATCCGTCTGGGCAAGGCCCCTTTTATGCAGAAAAGTATTAAGAGAGCCATGCCCCGTCAGTAAGAAACCAGTAATTAAGCCGAAGCAAAAGTCTGGCCGGTCCACTACGAACGTTGCGTCACGAATAAATTCGTACGTCACCCTCCCTTTGTCACTGTTCGTCCACCTAGTCCTCCACCTATCAACAACACAATCCCGAAGGATAGTGCTGTACCGCCTACTCTCCCCATCCACCAAATCAGAAGGCCTGAGCCAATCATCCTCATCCAACCGCAAACCACGCTTAAGCTTATACATGATAGCCCTACATCTCACTTCAAGATCAAGCGGCGCGGCGCCAAGCAGCACTTGCAACGCCCCTGTTGAAACAGTGCGACACACTGGCAAGCACGCTAGCATGACGACCCGCTGACACGAAAGGAGCTACAATGTACAGAAAGAAGACCACGGATGTAGGAATATCTGAAAAAATCGAAAACTCATATTAACACTAGAACGCCGAAGGCGGTCATTTTGACCGCTTTCCAATTTCAAGTACAAAAGCAACTGTGCATTTAATGACACTTTTTTTTTTAAATATGGTGACTTTTTGTACCTCATAGAATTACGTTTATTATAAAAAATTCACCAAATTTAAAAAAAGTGTCATTAAATGCACAGGTGCTTTTGTACTTGAAATTGGAAAGCGGTCAAAATGACCGCCTTCGGCGTTCTAGTGTTAAGAACAAAATGAGACATTTAGGTATTTTATTTTGAATTGATTGCGTTTCTTTGTATATGACGCTGAACCCTTTTATGAGTTTCACAATTAAAGACATTTCGTTAAACTCAAACGATTGCCATTTTGAGTGGCTCTGAAGCCTGTGGACGATTATAAATTTCTTTATAATGACTCAATTTCTTTTTTCAAAAATTCTCATAAATTTACATCAGTCAGGGATTTGTTCAGAGTAATCAACTGAAACAATTTATACATATTTTAGTAAAAGTTTTGATAGGGTTTACAATGACCTTTTTATAATTTAAATAATTTTCGTGAACTTTTAGTTTAAAATTTTAAGGCCACGGACGAAACCCATATACTTCCGAAACAAAACTAACTGATTAAAATTATGACAACCTAAACCAGCCCTCCACACTCTCATACACTTTCAATTGATGCAACTAAACATTGGCAAATGTGTGAGAACGCAAATTTGTTATTTTCTGCCCGATGCTGGCCTAAATCAGACACAGACATACAGCTGTCGTACGCACTTTTACATACAAATTACTCTCAAAGAGAGCACGTGTGCGGGGATTTGCCTAATGCGCGCCCAAACACTGATGACATAGACAGAAATGTTAATTACTTATCGGAAACAATTGTAAAGTTTACAACAGAAGTCCCGTAGGCTCAAAATATGTGTTCAATATAAAGAACGTTATTAGACCAATTCTGACATACGCGTCTGTAATCTGTTGACAGCAAAGGAAAAAAGTGGAACGTACACTCTTTACAGAAAGTCAATAGAACCTGCTGCCTAGGTATATGTGAGGCTATGCGAACAACGCCACCTAGAGATTTGGAGACCATATTGTATATACATCCATTTAACATACAAATAAAATATGAAGTGGTCATCACAGCTTTAATATTTAAATACTGGATGACACCGGACACAATAGACCGCACCAAAATATAGTACAGCCTTCAATCGGATCCTCAATCTATAGATTTGAGTCAGACCGAATACCTGAAATAAGAGTAGTCACATCACGTGAAACTGGGGCTTTTTATGGAAAACCCGAAATTTCACATAACCTGCCAGATCACAATACGATCCTACCGGCAGAGGTTCAAGCTATAACGGAGTTCCTAATGGGTTTAGTTCTCAAAAGTGAGCAATGAATTTTAAGTTTTTTTTTATGGAACCCTTTTATTTAGTCGGTAGTCTATACTAATAAAAGAGTAAACTGATTGACTGACTTAACGATTCATCAACGCTCATTTGCATTTGGCGAACCGGTAGTGCTAGGACTCTTTAATTTTAAATGAGGGTCACTGATAGAGTGTAGAATAGATATAGCAAAGGTTTTTTTGGACATTCGAACTATAAGTATGCGAATAGTACTAAAATGTACTAAATTTGGTACAATTTCGGAGCATGTGAATGGATAGAGCTAAAAACTTGAAATTTGAAATGCGAAGTAGGGTTGAGATGTAGGGTCTATTTAAGGATATGTTTTTGAAAGCGTGTACTCATGTGTTCGAAAAGTACTATATGGTACTATTTTTGGTACAAATTTAATTTGGAGGTACAAATAGAGCTGGAAACCGGAAATTTGAAATAAACATTACCGCCGAACCGTAGGATTGGGATATGTACGTAGTTTTGGAAATTTTTGACTTATATGTACGAAAAGTACTAAGTCGTACTATAATTGATACACTATGGATTTGGGTGAACCGATAGAGCGGAAACAATGAAATTTGGAGTTAGGATCACTGTAGGGGTGTAGGATTCGGGTCAGTATTCAGTTTAAGAAATTAATAGTTATGGGTACTAAATGGTACTTAATGTGGTACAATTTGAATTTTAAGTGAACCAATAGAGCAAGAAACATGCAATTTGGAGTCAGGATCACTGTTGGGTGTAAGATTGAGATATGTAGGAAGTATTAGAAGTTTGTATAAATGTGTACCAAATTTGGTACAGCTAATATGTGCCGCGAGTTCACCCATAAGAACTATAAAAAATGGGTTGAGGCGTCGGGTTAGTTGCCCACACTTGGAAAACCCCTCCTACTATGAAAAAGCAAAGAAAAAGAAAAACCAACCCCCTAATGTTGACGACCCCCGCAAACGTATAAAGGACCACGATCTGCGAATATGCACTTGGAATGTGCGCACGTTGTACAGAACAGGCGCAGTGTTCGCTTTGGCGGATGTACTCAAGAAGTACAAAGCCGATATTATTGCCTTACAGGCAATGCGATGGAAAGGGACTGGCGTAAGTAAATCAGATGATTACGCCCTGCATTACAGCTGCCATGAAACGAGACGTAAATTTGTCTGCGGATTTATGGTTAACAGGAGAATAAAAGACCTTGTCTCTAGATTCACTCCAGTAGATGAGCGAATTACTATAATCCGAATAAAGCGAAGTTCTTCTACATCAGTCTCATTTGCGCCCATGCTCCGATCGAAGATAAAGATGAACAGACCAAAGACATATTTTACGAGCGCCTAGAAACATCATATGACCGTTGCCCTGGCCATGACATTAAAATTCTGCTAGGAGATGTTAATGCAAAAATCGGAAAGGAAAATATCTTTGGCCCCACCGTCGGAAAATTCAGCCTCAGGCAACGGCATGAGGTTGATCGACTTCGCGGCAGCAAAAAACTTGGTAGTTAGCAGCACCAGATTCAAGTATTTCGATATACACAAGGCCACTTGGATTTCTCCCGATCCCATTATTGGACCATATCAATGCGTCTTCCGACCTGGCAAATCCACCATTGACCAGATTTTCACTCTGCGCCAAATCCTGAAAAACGCATTGACACATTCCACCTATTCGTCGACTATAAAGCCACATTCGACAGCCCCATCCGTTTGGCATTCCTACAAAATTAATACGGCTATGCAGGATAACTTTAACTGACACAAGATTAGCAGTTAAAGTCGGAAAGGACCTCTCGGAGCCCTTTACTACCGAACGAGGATTCAAACAAGGTGACAGTTTGTCGTGTGACCTTTTTAACATCCTGCTGGAAAAGGTCATACGAGAGGCAAAAGTGAACAGAAATGGCACTCTGTACACCAAACAACACATGTTACTCGCCTACGCCGATGACATCGACATAATGGGTCGAACACTGAGAGCGGTAACAGCCACCTCTGAACAAATCGAGAAGGAGTCTGTCAAAGTGGGTCTGGCAGTAAACGGCGAGAAGACCAAGCCGATGGTATCAACGCGTAAAACGTCCAGTAGACTCGGACCAATAGTGGAACTTGAGAACTACAGCTTCGAGGTAGTCAAAGATTTTATATACCTTGGTACCGCCATAAATAAAACGAATGACATCAGTTTTGAAATTCGGAGAAGGATAGTGATGGCCAACAGATGGTCTGAGCAAACAACTCCAAAGCAAGGCCACATCCCGCCATAGACTAATGAAGATATAGACGACGAAATACTCAAAAAATGCGCATTCAGGTGACTCAAAATGAAAAACTCAAAAATTTTTAAAGACGTTTTTTAAGGAAAATCGACTAGATTTCTTTAATGTTTTTTTCTGAGGATTTGGTTTTTGCTTAAAACTAACTATATTTAGTAGCATTCCAAAATAAAAGGTTCAAACATTTAAGTAAATCAGCATTTAAAATTGAGTAGCGCATTCAGCAGACTCAATTCAGAGAGGACTGGTGAGAGCATTTCGTCGTCTATACATTCATTAGTCTATGATCCCGCCAGACCAAACTCACACTCTAAAAGATGCTGATTCTACCCGTGCTGTTATATGGATCTGAAGCATGGGTACTTGCGCTAGCAGATGAGGCAGCTCTTGGAGTGTTCGAGGGAAAAAATTTCCGAAAGATCTATGGGCCGATCTGCGTTGACGGAGAATATCGATTTCGAGTGAACCATGAGATGTACCAGCCATTTTCGGACATTGACATTGTTAGACGTATGTTGTGAGAATGGATGAAGATGCCCCAGCGCAGAAGGCATATAAAAGCGAACCAGCTGATGGTTCACGCAGAAGGGGAAAGCCACGAATAAGATGGAAAGACCAAGTGGAAGACAACATTGCCGAATATGGTCTTTTAAATTGGAAAAACTGCGCAAAAGACCGACGCGCCTGGAAATCTTTTTTAAGCTCGGCTTATGGAACGAAAGTTCTGTCACAAGCCAGCAATAGATTTGGAATTCTAGATTGATATATTTAGGAAGTTTTAGAAATGTGAACTAAATTTGGTACAATTTAAATGGTGGGCGAAGCGATAGAGTTGGAATTCTGAAATTTTGAATTAGGATCGCTGTGGAGGTGCATGATTGTGGTATGTAGGGAGTTTTGGAAATTGGTACTACTATATACTAAATTTGGACAATTTGAATTATAGGTGAACCGATAGAGTTGGAATCCTGAAACTTGGTTTTAGGATGACAGTGCGGGTGTAGTTTCGGTTAAGTTTTGGAAATTCGTACTACTAATTGTTATTGAAATAAATAAATATAACTTTCAAAACAGTTTAAACCAACACTCTACTGGAATTTTTAATAATAGGAATTGATAAGAAATCTACTCGCCAGGAGTGTCACTGACCGACCAACAGTAGATGAGAATAATGCCAAACATTTTATCGCAACACGCCAAGAACTGAGGTCATGGTCAAATGAGACCCACTCTTTGGAATAAAGAGGGGGCTGGAAAGAACACAAGAATTTTATGGGAAGACCCAAATGAGGATTGGACAAAGCAAATCATAACGCATAACAAAAAAGGAAATTAGCACTTATAGGTATTTTTACAGAACACAACAGCCTTCAGGCATATTTACACAATTTTGGTGCGAGGGAAGCATCAGGTGTAGAGCTTGGGGGAAAACAGCAAACGTTAGACCATTTCCTAAGCCACTTTCTAATCTGATTGGATTTTTAGTGTCCGATGTTCCAGTGAGCAACATTTTGCTCAAGCGGAACTGTGCAAAAAATGTGTACATCAGTATTTTTCGTGGACTTATTAAGTAAATGTGGAACCATAAATATTAATTTTTTGAAACATAAATTTATTTGTACACTTAACAATCTATCGTTAAAGATACAATTTCGATGATATCCTATATTAAATGAAAACCATAAAAAATAAAAAAAAAACAGATAACGTAAATAGTTATTCAATTTACAACATTTTCAACACACTATTTATTGGCTAAAATATCAACAACATTTTCCTTTCCACGAAAGAAAGGCATTACACTACACAACAGTTAGGTTTCGATTTACAGTTGTAGGTGGACATAAAATAAGATAGTGACGAATTTACAAAAGCTACACAAGTAAAATAAAATAAACTTACACACATTAAATACATACAACATTTATACATACATCAATTTATATTAATTGATTGTTAACTTTTTTACACTTGTTTACAGGTTTGAATAA